>NC_056747.1:1174085337-1174087837 GCF_019279795.1 Protopterus annectens | reverse complement strand
TGCAAAATAAAGAAAGAACAGTTGTGTAAAATCTCACCATAACCATATATGTCCTTCTCTTCTATGTTGCAGTATTCTCACCATATGGTTTTGTCTTCCACCCAACGACCTGACGTCTGGCCAGTATACATCTTTTAGCTACTGCAAGTAAGAGGGACGTTGCACATATGTTCTGACAATGTCAGCCATAAAAGGACATCCATATTTACAATCCTCAGAACTAAAATGCCCCATGAAGAACACCAGAGCTAAGGAAAAAGAAGCCACCCTAGGAAGGAACAAGATGCAGAAGAGGAAGGCAGAAGGGACAGAATACTGCTACATAGAAGAGCTGGACGTCTATGGTTATGGTAAGTTTTATACAACAATTCTATGTTCTTCTATTCAATGTTGCATTATTCTAAACATATGGAAGAATACCAGAGCTTTGTAGGCACCTTGGGAGGTGGAAGGAGCAGAGGAACTATGAACTGTAAAATTTTCAACAAAGCCATGGAAAATGGCTCTAGCAAACCCTGTTCCTGACCTAGAAATGGTATTGAACTTGTAATGTTTAGTGAAAGAGTGCACAGAAGACCATGTAGCAACCCCAAGAATATAATTAGTATTCAGGCCTTTAAAGAAAGCACCTGTAGAAATCATATATCTAGTGGAATGAGCTCTAACAGCCACAGCCACATGCTTACCATAAAAATCACAAAACATCACAAAAGCCTTGGAAATCCAAGAAGAAACTGTCTGTTTACAAACAGGTAAACCCAGAGCCTTGGCATGGAAAGATACAAAGCTGATCTGATTTCCTGATGGCTTTAGTTTTATCTAGGTAGAATCTAAGTTGCATATGTGCATCTAAAGTATGCAGACTCCTTTCACTGGTGGATTGAGGAGAAGGGATACAGGTGGGCAATTGAATAGACTGATTAAGAGACACGTCATTCACCACTGCAGGCATAAAAGGAGGATTGGTTCACAAAGAAATGCTGTCTCTGTGGTAAACCAAGAAAGGAGGGGATGCCATCAAAGCCTGAATCTCCGAAACCCTAATGGCAGAAGTCAAGGCTACCAGAAGCACCGTCTTCCAAGTACAAAATTTAAAGAAGTAGAAGCTGCAGGCTCAAAAGGGGCCACGCAGTTAACATCTCTAAGACATAATTCAGATCCCAAGGAGGTGGAACTGCTTTCTTGGGAGGCTTAATATGCAGGACACCTTTGAGAAAAACCTTTATCTCCAATCTGGACACTAAAGGTGGAGATAATGGCAAAAGCAGAAATAGCATAACAGTAAACTTTCACTAAACAGTATGACAGTAGACAAGTTAAGTAACTCTCAGAAGAAAGAAAGTACAGTTGTGTAAACTTACCATAAATGTAGATGTTGAGTGTATTCACTGTTGCAGTCATTACATTTGGGTAATCTGCTTGCAGGTTGCCCTCAGTACGCCTGATTAACAAAGTCTTGGGTCCTGCGTTGGCTGCTGTCCCTTCTTCCATGATTTCAGGTCATCAGGGGTATAAAACATGCAGCCGACGTCATTACATCAGTTTTTCTTGCCCCAGATGTTAGGTGCCCCGCCCCCTTAATGGGGAGCAAATAAACATAAAAAACACAAAGGTATACCTCCAACAAAAAGCAAATACTCCAAAAAGGCTTTTAAGCATAGTAAAGGAAAGTAGAGGTATAGCCAGAAGAAATTAGGGGGCTGGAGGGAGGGTAACCAGGACTGCAACAGTGAATATACTCGAACATCTACATTTATGGTAATTGTACACAACTGTACTATGCTCTTCGTGTTTCACTGTTGCAGTCATTACATTTGGGTAGACTCCAAAAGCTATGGTTGGGATGAGGAGTTTATACAGCATTAGGGCCAGCTATAAGGCCCTGCAAGACAGCAGTTGCAAAGCCAGCTCTGGATTTAGAGGAAATTGGCAAATGATAATGCTTGGTGAAAGTATGTACAGAACTCCAAGTAGCAGCTTCTAGGATTTCCTTGGTAGGAACACCTCTGAGGAAGGCTGCAGAAGTAGATGCAGCCCTGGTGGAGTGAGATCTGATCCCCTGGGGGATATGTTTTCCATGGTGCTTATAGAAGAAATGAATGCAATGGCTTATCCATTTAGAGATTGTTTGCTTTGAAATAGCCTTCCCCTCTGCCCCTGCAGCAAATGCTACCAGCAGTTGTTCAGATTTTCTTCGAGGTTTAGTCTTGTTCAAATAGAATCTAAGTTGTCTGTGCACATCCAAGGAATGCAGAATCCGTTCTCCTTTGTTCTGTGGATTGGGAAGGAATGTTGGCAAATGAATGGACTGATTAAAGGAGAACAACGGAATCTGAAATTCTAGTGCACAACCTGATGTCTCCTTGCACCCCTGTTAACTAATCCTGCGCAAATCAGTCTCCACTGCTGCTTTACCAAATTATTTATTCCAGCGTTTCAACTCCTAGCCATCCTCTCCTTCCGTACTGTTTCAGTGTAAGTTTGAAAAAGAAAATGTCCT
>NC_056747.1:1174017112-1174084837 GCF_019279795.1 Protopterus annectens | reverse complement strand
CAGGCAGCTGAGCCCCCATGTGGCAAGAGTATAAAATTACGTATAAAAATTTCAAAAAAACTGTAAATGGTCCCAGAGTGCTGTTAAAATAAAGGAAATATCAAAACTTGATGAAATAGACATGTTTTTTCAGTCTGTGGGTGCGGTTCTCCTTTAAGAGCCACACTGGATACCACTTTGGGCATGAAGAATGGACTGGTCCTGAGTGACACCCTGTCCGCATGACAGATGATGAAAGGCTCCACTGCCATAAGGGCCTGTAATTCAGATATCCTTCTAGCTGAAGTAATTGCTAAAAGGAAGCTGTTTTCCAAGAAAGAAATTTTAAGTCTGCAGTAGCAGCTGGCTCAAAAGGAGGTAGAGTGAGTTTCTCCAATACAAAGTTAAGGTTCCAGACAGGGGTCGGAGCTCTCCTTGGTGGTCTCAAGTGTTTGGCCCCTCTGAGGTATTGCTTCAGCAGAGGATGAGAGAAAAAGGGAGGTTCTGTGCTATAATGAGCTGAAATGGCTGAGGCATGAATTTTAATGGAGGAAAAAGACAGGCCCTTGAGAAGCATCTCAGTTAAGTATTGCAAAATCTGAGGTAAACTGGGCACTGCTGTGCTCATCCCTTGAGATTGGTTCCAGGCACAAAATCTTTTCCATTTTTCAGCATAAGATTTTCCAGTATTAGGTCTCCTTGCCTCTAAGATGACATCCATCACAGGTTTGCTGAGGGATGATAAGGATGAATTTAAGTGATTAGCCAGGCTGCAAGGTTCAATGTTGGAAGCTGAGGGTGCAGAATTTGGTTCTCCTGCTGAGATAGCAGGGAAGGGGTCTGAGGCAGGTGCCATGGAGATAACTGCGACACATTGCGCAGGAGGGGGTACCAGTGTTGGTGCGGCTAGTCTGGAGCAATCAAGATCATCCTTGGTTTGTCCTGTTTGACTTTTAGTAGAACTTTGGAGAGCAGAGGCAGCGGGGGGAAGGTGTAAACTGATAGGTTTTTCCAGCTGAAGGACAGAGCATCAACTTTCCAGGCTTGTTTGTGGGGCGTCCTTGGGCAAAACATGTCCAACTGGTAGTTCTGGGGGGAGGCAATAGATCTATGTCTGGACTCTCCCATTCGCTTGTCAACATGTTGAAAATCTTTGGTTCCAGTTTCCACTCATGTGGGTCCATGAGGTTTCTGCTTAATCCGTCTGCCAGTGTATTTAATTTTCCTGGCAGGAATTGAGCTTGTAGGTGCACTTGATATCTCAAGGCTGTGTTCCACAATGCCATGGCTAGTCTGCAGAGGGGGTAGGAATGTGTACCCCCTGCTTGTTTATGTACCACATAACCGTGGTGCTGTCCATCTTTACCATTAGTTGTCCTGGAAGAATGTAGTCCTTGAAAACTGTCAGAGCATTCTGTACAGCTAACATTTCTTTTTGAATGATATGTAGGTGCATTTGACTTGGGTTCCATTTGCCCTGAATGCACTTCCCTGCCAGGTGAGCCCCCCATGCATAGTCTGATGTATATGTTTGTTAGGGTTTGGGCAGCAGGGGGTAGTGTGAATCATAGTCCCTTGTTTTGGTGGCAGGCCTCTGCCCACCAGAGGAACTCTAGGCGTAGACAAGGTATCATAGGAATCATTGTTTCCAGGTGTGACAATGTTGACTCCATAGGTTTTTTAGATACCACTGTAGTTTCCTCATATGCAGTCTTGCATATGGAATTAGAAGAATGCAGGAGGCCATAAACCCCAAGGCTTGCAGTATTTGTCTTGCAGATAGAGTTTTTGTGGCCACTTGTTTGAAATAGGTTACCAAATGGATTTGCTTTGCTGGCGTGAGGTAAGCCATCTGGGAAGTTGCATTCAAGCTTGCCCCCAGGAATGTAATTTGTTGACAGGGTACCAGTTGTGATTTCTTTTCGTTTAAGGTGTACCCCAGACAAGTTAGAACCCTTTTTACAAATGCCAGATGATTCAAAAGTACGCCCTGGCTTTCTGCCTGAATTAGACAATCATCCAGGTATGTGTATATTTGAATACTTCTTTGCCTGCAAAATGCAATAACTGGAGCCAGGCACTTTGTGAATAACCTGGGCGCAGTAGACAAGTCAAAGGGCACTGCAGGGAACTGATAATGCGTGCAGCCTGCTTTGAAGCGTAGGTATCTTCTGCAAGATTCTCTGATTGGGATGTGCAGGTATGCTTCTTTTAAATCTAGTGCTGCCAACCAGGCTTTTTTGCCTAGCATAGAAAGTAATTGGTGAAGAGTCAAGCATCTTGAATTTTGGAATCTTCAGAAAGGTGTTTAGAGTAGACAGGTCCAGGATTGGACGCCATGATTTGTCTTTTCTGGGTACCAGAAAAAGTCTGGAGTAGAAACCTTGTCCCTTTTCCTCTTCTGGTACCAGTTGAACAGCCCCCATCATGCTTAAGAGGGAAAGTACTTGTTTTTTAGCCTCTGCCCACTGATTTGGGGGCAGGTCTGGCCACCCACTTGGTGTTGGCAACATTTGGAAATGAAATCTGTATCCCTGGGACACTATATTTAAAAGCCATTTGTCCTGGGTTATGAGTTCCCAGTTCTTTGCATAGGTTGATACTAGGCTATCTGCCCTAGGGCATTTATAAGCCTAGCCAGAGTATGTTTGGCTTTCGCCACCCTTTTAGATTAGTTGACTGTGCCTCTGTATAGTAGGTCACAGAAGGTAGCCCTTTTAAGGTTTGCTTACTGTACCTCTGTCAAGTAGTGACACAGAAGAGATCCCAGGGGTAAACTTATGATCTCCCATCCATTCGTCAAGAAGAGCAATCTTTCCCCCCAAAGGGGTGGTCAAAAGATAAGTGCTTGGGAATTTTAAAAGGAAGTCATTGAGACTGCTTACCATAGGGGGGTGTCCTGTTATTTCCAGATTTGGAAGTGGAGGCCCCCCACTGCTTAGTTCTGAGAGTCTCCTGGGACTGAAACCTGGGTTTTTTGCTGTGTCTGGGTTTGGCTTGAGAAGACCTGGAAGGGACTGGAAAGGACCAATTCTTAGTAGGCCAGTGCCTACTAAATCTAAGAGGTTGCACTTGTAAAAAAATCTTTTATCAGTTTGCATAGATTTAGCTTTATCTTCCATCTTTTTAAGAACTTCTTCAGCCTTGTTGCCAAACAGGCGGTCCTGACTTAAAGGACCATCCAACAATTTAGCTTTAACATGATCAGGCAAAGATTGCTCCTTAAGCCATGCATGCCTTCTAAGCACAGATCCAGTAACAGCAGCCCTGCAAGAGGCCGCAAAAGAATCCAAACCATATTGTAAAGTATGTTTTCCAACTTGTTCAGGAGAATGCATCAAGTCCTGTAAATCTTTATTTTCCACACAGTCAGGAATCAACATCATTTTCTGTTTAAGCAGTCCCAATAACATGTTGCTGATATTTTAACATATGAAATTAGCAGTTTAAAGCTCTGATTGCCAAGGCTGCAGAAGTATAAACCTTTTTACCCCATCTATCCAGCACCCTGGAGTCTATCAGAAGGGGTAGGATTTTTATCAGTAGAAGCCTTAATACCCTTGGGCCCCTGAGAAATAGTCTCTGGATTTGCAACAGGATTTTTGAAAAGGAACTTGTGGGACTCAGGAACCCTGTAGTATCTGTCAGGTTTACTAGGAGCAGGAGGCAGGGAATCCGGGGCCAAACTGGATTCAGAGAAAACATCATCAACAATGTCTACTACAGGAGGTATAGCCAAAGGCCTATGCTGAGGTAGAAGAAGGAAATCCCTAAGCCTCTTTTTTGAATCAGAAAATTCCTGGCTTTCCCAGTGAAAATGCTAGTATGTAAAGTTTCCCCAAAAGAAAAATCTTCAGGAGGGGAAGCAGAGAGAGAATAGAATCCTCTGCATCAGAATCCTCATAAGTAGGTATGGACAAATCCAGGTCATCAGAAGAGTCAGAAGAAACAGAATCCTATCAGAAGATTCATAATCAAGCTCAGCCCTAGGCCTCTTAGAGGGGGAGGGGGTTGACTACTCCTGATTAGAGTTATTAGATCTTCAGCCATTTTTATCGTTTGTTTTTTAGGTATAGGGGCCTGAGCATGTGGCCTGGGCATCGTTTTTTTTAGACATGGATCGAGATTTAGGCCTTAGTAATGAAGGAGGTGTCGATTTAATATGCAAGTCTGTAGGCCTGAATACACCCTCAGAAGCCGGTGCCTGCACAGCGGCTCCGGACCCATCCAAGGTAGAGACATCCGTGGGTTCCATAGCTGAAGTATCTCGCTGCATACCGGACTCAGAATGGGTCTCAGTAGAGGCCTGCGAATCAGAAGTAGCAGGTATCAGGGGCTGCGAAAGCACCTCACTGAGTACAGGCGAACTGGCAACTGGCTTAGGAGAAGCGTCCTCGGCAGTTTTGGGCCTTGGTGGCCTATCTCTGTCTTTATATTTGCTTTTTTCGGAATCCCAGTAGTCAAATGGCTAACCGACGACATTTCTGGATAATTAAACCAAGAGCTGAAATATTTAGAGGCAAAAATATACAGATGACGGATAGTGTGCTGATTAAATAAGGAACAAAACCGACAGCAAGGTACGTCATGGTCAGGGCCTAGGCAAGGAATACAGAACGAATGAAAATCTTTATGAGGTATTTGCTTTCCACAAGTAATGCAATTATTAACTTTTACTGACATTGGTAAGGAGCAAGAACAAGTTTCCCCAATGGGGTACTTCGCTTTACGTTGAAGACTTCGGTTCTGAAATTTGAAAACGAAAATTTCAGGAGTCGGCCGACCGGCACTTGCGAACTGCTTTTGCTTTGGGCACCGCACGGCAAGAAAGACTGATGTAATGGTGTCGGCTGCATGTTTTATACCCCTGACGGCCTGACATCATGGAAGAAGGGACAGCAACTGACGCAGGACCCAAGACTTTGTTAATCAGACCAACTGAGGGCAACCTGCAAGCAGATTACCCAAATGTAATGACAGCAACAGTGAAACATGAAGAACATCTGCTGGAATGTCCACAGAAAATGGGTGTAGATTTCTCGAAAAGCACCAGATGAAAAATCTCTTCCATTTGGAAATTTAAGATTTTCTAGTATTGGGGTTTCCTTGCTTCCTGCAAAACCTAAAGCACATCCTGTGAAAAAAGGTGCCTGAAAGGAATCAAAAGTTGATCACCTCACAGGGTTATTTGCAAGGCTGACAGATGTGGTAAAGCAAGGATCCCTGGTCTTGTCTGAGTAGGCCCACGCTATGAGGAAACTTGTGTTGATGGACCTTGTCTAAATGCAGTTGAGAGAACCAATTCTGTCTTGGCCAAAAGGGAGTCACCAACAAGATTTTTGGCTTTTCCTACAGAATTTTCAGCAGAACTTTCTGAATGAAAGGGAAGTGGGGGGGGGGTGCATAAAGAAGTATCCTCTTCCATAAAAAGGGCAGGGCATCCACCTTTCAGGCTAGAGGAAGTGGGAGTCTGGCACAAAAAAAGAGGAAGTTGTCTGTTCAGAGGGGAGGCAAATAGATCCAGATGAGGGGTATCCCACCGGTGGAAGAAGTCCATAAACACATCCATATGAAGCATCCATTTGTGGGACTTCATCATGGACCTGCTTAAGGTGTCTGTCACAATGTTCTGAGCAGATGGATGTACACTGGAAGAAGAGTCGCCTTGTACTGAATTTCCAATTCCCATGGCCTGAGAGCTAACCTGCAAAGAAGGCAATATATTTCAACCCCATCTGTTTGTTTATGTACCACAGAACAGTGGTGTTGCCTGTAAAAATTTTCAGAGGACCTGGTTGAAAGAGAGGGTGAAAAGATAGAGTCAAGAGCCTTCATTTCCCTGATGTTGATGTGTTCCCTCCCTTGAGACAAAGACCAAAGGCACTGCACCTTCCTGGAAGGAAAAGTTTCCCGCAGCATGTGTCTGAGGCGTCTGTGAATAGATGTAGAGAAGACCAGGGCTGAAGAAGAGGAAGGCCTGGATTCAGAGTAAGCTGCTGAATCCAGCAGAGAAGCTCTGCTTTTAGGCAGGGGAGGAGAAGAATCAGAACCTCTACAGGGTGAGCATGCTGTGACCAAGTTGCCTTTAGGAACCAATAAAATTTTCTCATGTGAAGCTCTGCAAAGGGCAGCATGGTAACTGTGGAAGCCATGAACCCAAGAAGTCTTAGAAACTCCCTGGCCGAAATGAAAGGAAGACAAAGAAGGCTTTCCAGACAGGCAACGACAGACTGAACGTGGTGAGTGGGAAGAAAAAAAAAACATCATAAGGTCTCTCCTGAACCTGCACCCTAGGAAAATGTGATCCTGAGATGGAGTCAGACAGGACTTCTTGAAGTTTATCATGAACCCTAGACTTTGGAGGAGATGAAACCCCACCTGCATGTTTTGAGACAACTGCTCTGTCTGAAGAGCCAGAAAGACAGAGTCGTCCAGGTATGGATATACTTGTATTCTCTGGACTCTCAAGAAAGCAGTCACAGGGGGCCAAGCACTTTGTGAATATTCTTGGGGCAGTAGAAAGAACAAAAGGCAAGGCAGAGAACTGAAAGTGCACATACCCACCGAGAAATACAGAAATTTCCTGTACAGAAGATGAATGGGCACATGTAAGTAGGCATCTTTGATGTCTAGAGATGCCATGTAAGACTGAAGAGAACACAGAGGAAAGAGTCTGTGAGGACAGCATATGCTAAGACAGCACTTCCAAGACAGTGTTAAAGTGGGAAAGGGTCTAGAATTGGTTTCCAAGGACCATCCTTTCTTGGAACCACAAACATTCTTGAGTAAAACCCTCTGCCTCTCTGTTTCAGTGGCGCACTCTGCATTGTGCCTTGAGAAAGTAGCTGAGATAGGACCTCTGGAAACAGTTTCAGATGACTTGAAGGGGGTTGTGGTATTCCCATGAAAGTTCCAAGTTATAAAATATCCTCACTGGATAACAGACAGAACCCAAGAATCCTAAGTGATCCTTGCACAAACTGGGAAAGAGACAGAGAGAGAGAGAGATGAAGAGATAGAGGAGTATGACTTGGAAGAGTCTGCTGATTGTCACAGAGAGCTAGGCCTGGCTTGAAAAGGCTGCTGAGTAGCAAGAGCTGAAGCAGAAGATTTGGATTGAGGAGGTCTTCTAACAGACTTTTTAGACCTGGAAGCAGAAGCAGATGTAGAAGACGAGTGAACTGGTCACCTTACAAAAGACGTTTTGACAGGGACGTTCCTATGGAACTTAGGAACTGGAGAAATGAACAGGTGCTTCAAATCTTGAAGTTCCTTTCCTTTCTCTTGGAGAGTCAAACAAGTCTGCAGCTGCAGAACCAAAAAGAAATGACTTATCCAAAGGAGCATCTAGCAATTTAGCTTTAATGTCATCAGGTAATGGTTAAAGTGTCAACCAGGAATGTCTCTTAAGCACAGAAGCAGAAGTAGCAGCTCTAGATGATGCCTCACAGCTACACTTGATTAAATGTCTAGCTACTTGTGAAGAGGAAGCCAAAAGAGACAAAACCTGTGTTTAGTCTGGTAAATGAGCAAGAGCTTGAGAAGCCTGGGAGAAAGCAGAGCCAAGGAATACCTAGACATACGAGTTTGACAGTTCATTGCTCTGATAGCTAGAGTAGACGGGGTATAAACATTTTTATCCAGTCTCTCTAGAATCTTGCTCTCCTTATCCAAAGATAAAAGTTTAGCAGAAGGAGACAATCGTGAAGACCTATCAGAAGCTACAGAAAAGTACAGTTTTGTACCTACCATAAATGTAGATGTCCGAACTGGATAGCATCTGCAGTCATAACAACTGGGTTGTCCTGTCGTCAGGCAGCCCTTCGGTCGGCCGGATTCCAAAGTCCGGGTCCGGCTTCGGCTGATGTCGCACTTCACCCGACGTCATCTCTGCTGGTCTTCGGGTATAAAGGCATCAGCCGACGCTATTTTCTTCAGTGTTTCTTGCCCCAGATGCCAGTTGCCCTCTTGGAAGTCTAAATTTTGGGTATACAAACAAATACACCATAAGAGACTCCCCCCCACCAGCTAGCTATTAGGAGGGTAAATACCCTAGGAGTACCACAGAGGGGAAGGAGGGAGGGTAATCCTGACTGCAGATGCTATCCAGTTCGGACATCTACATTTATGGTAGGTACAAAACTGTACTATGTCCTTCATGGATGCATCTGCAGTCATAACAACTGGGTAGAATACCATAGCCAACTAGGGGAGGAGGAAGAATAGATTATGGTGTGGTTAGGATCCCTTGCAGTACAGCAGTGGCAAACCCTGCTCGGGATCTAGAATACAGGGGTAAATTATAATGCTTGGCAAATGTATGCACGGAGGTCCAAGTAGCCGCCTCAATAATGTCCTTGGTTGCCACTCCTCGTAAGAAGGCTGTGGTAGTGGCTGTTGCTCTTGTAGAATGAGGTCGTATGTTCTGTGGAATTGGTTTTCCATGGAAAGAGTAACAGAATCGTATGCAATTTCCTATCCATTTGGAGATTGTCTGTTTGGAAATTGCTTTTCCTTCCCTTCCTGTTGCTTAGGCTACAAAAAGCTGTTCAGTTTTTCTGTTACTTTTTGTTCTGTCCAGGTAGTAGCGTAGCTGTCTGTGTACATCCAAGGTATGCAGCATTCTTTCCCCTCTGTTTTGTGGGTTGGGGAAGAAGGTAGGTAGGTGGATTGCCTGGTTTAAGGACACTCTGGATACCACCTTAGGCATAAATGTAGGATTAGTCCTCATGGACACTCTGTCTTGGTGGAAGATTAGGAAGGGTTATACTGCCATTAGGGCCTGAAGTTCAGAAACCCTCCTTGCTGAGGTTATTGCCAGTAGGAAAGCAGTTTTCCATGAAAGATGCTGGAGGTCTGCTGTTGCTGCTGGTTCAAAAGGTGCGAGTGTCAACTTTTCTAGCACAAAGTTCAAATCCCAAGCTGGCAGTGGTGGTTTCCTAGGAGGTTTTACATTCTTGATCCCTCTGAGGAACTGCCTGAGTAGAGGATGTGAGAAGACAGGTGGATCAAAGCTGTATTCTGCTGAAATAGCTGATGCATGTATCTTGATGGAGGAATAGGACAGGCCTGTATGTAGAAGCTCTGCCAAGTACTCCAGAATGTTAGCCATATCTATATTGACACATCCTTCCCTCTTTCAGCACTCCAAATGACAAACCTTTTCCATTTCCTGCATAGTTCCTTCTTGTTGAAGGTCTGCGGGCTTCAAGGATAATGTCTTTCACCCTTTGGGAGAGATCTGGAATAGTTGCTGCTATGTGATGTGCCATGCAGTCAGCTGCAACGTTTTAGGTTTGGATGCATGATGCTGTAGTTGTTCTGAGTTAACATCAAAGGCATCAGGGTATTGACCACATTTTGTCCCGAGACATGCTCCTCAGCAATGGGTACCAGTGTTGTCTTGGCCAGTTTGGAGCTATCAGGATTATCCTTGGACGTTCCTCCTTGATTTTTAGTAATACCTTGTGTATCAAGGGAAGAGGTGGGAATGCATATGCTGTCAGGCCTTTCCAGCTGAAGGAGAGCGAATCCACTTTCGATGCAAGTGGATGGAATGTCCTTGTGCAAAATTTTTGAGCTGGTGGTTGAGAGGGAAGCGAATAGATCTATCTCTGGCATTCCCCATTTCTTTGCGATGGTCTTGAAGATGTCCGGTGTAGCATCCATTCGTGAGCATCCGAGGTGGTTCTGCTTAACATGTCTGCTAGAGTGTTCTCCTTTCCCGGTACAAACATTGCCTGTAACTGGATGTTGTAGCTGAGTGCCAGGTTCCAAAGGTCCAAAGTCATTCTGCATAGGGGTATGAATGAGTGCCTCCCTGTTTGTTGATGTACCACATGACTGTGGTGTTGTCTGTCCTTATCATCAAATGGCCTTCTTTGAGAAATGGTCTGAATTTTTGGATTGCCAGTTTTACTGCCAGCATTTCTTTTAGGTTGATGTGCAGGTGAAGTTGGTACTGCGTCCACAATCCTTGCACGCATTTGTCCAGCATGTGAGCCCCCCATCCTAGGTCTGAGGCGTCTGTTGTGATGGTTTGGCTTGCTTGATATTTGTGAAAGGGTAAACCTGGGTTTGACTGGCATGCTTGAGCCCACCATAGGAACTCCTGTTTTAGGCATGGAATTAGTGGAATTTCTGCTTCTAGGCTGTGCCTGTGTTGGGACCATAAATTCTTTAGGTACCACTGTAGTTTTCTCATATGTAGTCTGGCATGTGGAACCAAGATTATGCATGATGCCATGAAGCCCAAGGCCTGCAGAACTTTTCTTGCTGTTAGCTTGCTGTGGTTTGTTAGTGCCAAGAAGTAAAGAGGGAGATCTTTTGTTTTTCTGCAGTTAGGAATGCCATTTGTTTTACTGTGTCCAATTCTAAGCCCAAGAATGTCCTTGTTTGGGATGGAATCAGCCTTGATTTTTGCAAATTGACTGTGTATCCCAATGCTTGTAGCAAGTAAATGACCCTTTGTAAATCTGTTGTCAGCTTGCTTTTGTTGTCCCCTTGTAGTAGGCAGTCGTCCAGGTATGGATAAATTTGGATTCCCTGTAGTCTGCAGTGGCGATTACTGATGCCAGGCATTTTGTGAATACTCTGGGCGCAGTAGATAAGCCAAAGGGCAATGCTGAGAATTGATAGTGCTCTGATCCTGCAAGAAATCTGAGGTATCTTCTGCAAATTGGTCGAATGGGGACGTGCAGGTATGCCTCCTTGAGATCTAGAGTTACCAGCCAACACTCCTTGCCCAGCATGGGAAGAAGTTGCTGTAGGGTCAGCATCTTGAATTTTGGGACAATGATGTATGTGTTTAAGGTGGACAGATCGAGAATAGGTCTCCAACTTTTTTCCTTTCTTGGAACTAGGAATAGTCTGGAGTAGAATCCTTTGCCTTGTTCTGTTATTGGTACTCTTTCCACAGCTCTCATCTTTGTTAATTGCATTATCTGCTGTAGAGCTTCTGTTTTTTGATTTGGAGGTAGGTTTGGCATTCCTCTTTTGACTGGTATAGTGTGGAAGTGGAACCGGTAACCTTGGTCTATGGTTTGCAAAATCCACTTGTCTTTTGTGATATAGTGCCAGTTCTTTGAAAATAAGGTTAATTTTCCGCCTAAGGGTGCTGCTATTTGTGCCCTGGTAGGCGGAGTTAGTATCAAGTCACTGTGATTGCCCTGTTGTAGTGGTAGTGGCTGTACCTGTGGCTCTGTTATTACCTTGCCACTGTCGTCCTCTGTAGGTACCCCCTCTGGATTGATTTTTGCCTCTGGAACGTCTATTCCTGCCCCTTTGGGATCTTGTGGAGTCAGGAAAGGACCAATTTTTGGCAGGCCAGTTCCTGCTAAACCTTGGGGGCTGTACCTGCAAGAAATCTTTAACCGTTTGTACAGATTTTGCCTTTTCTTCCATTTTCTTCATTACCTGCTGGGCAGGTGTACCAAACAAACTGGTCTTATCCATAGGAGCATCTAATAACTTAGCTTTAACATGATCCGGTAAAACTTGTTCCTTCAGCCATGCATGCCTTCTTATCACTGTGCCAGTCATGGCTGATCTAAATGAAGCCTCCAGTGCATCATAGCCACATTTTAAGGAATGGTTACTAACCTGTTGTATGTTATTTACCATTTCTAATAGATTTTCTTATCTATAGAGTCATCAGAGGATAGCTTTTAGTTAACTGATCAAGCATAAACTCTTGGTATTGTATCATGTGAAACTGACAGTTTAAAGCTCTAGCTGAGAGAGTAGCAGAGGTATAAACCTTTTGCCCCATCTGTCTAAAGACCTGGCTTCCCTTTCAGAAGGAATAGGGTTTTTGCTGTGGTTGAGGCTACTGCCTTAGGGCCCTGGGATATAGTTTCGGGTCAGCAAGAGGGGCCTTGTATAGGTGATGATGCGTGTCTGGCACCCTGTAAAATCTATCTGGTTTGGCAGGTGCTGGAGGTAAAGAATCTGGTGCAGTGCAAACATCATTAAATGCATCGTCCACAACAGAGAGGACAGGAGGTATAGCTAAGGGCCTGTGTTGTGGTAGGTGCAGAAAAGTCCTAAGTCTTTTTTCTGGAGTCTGAAAATCCTGTTCCTGCCATTGGAATTGTTCTCTCATGGCATGTAAGGTTTCCCCAAAGGAGAATTCTTCTGGTGGGGAAGCAGCTGGAATGGATTCTTCAGTATCTGAGTCCTCAAAATTGGAGAAAGGAGCCTCTGGCTGGTCTGTAATATCTGAGTCTTCCGCAGAATCATCAGTGGACACAGGCTCGAGGGGCTCTGCTCTAGGTCTCTTTTCTGGGGGCTGAGAGGCCCTGTCTGGGTGAGATTGAGATCCCCTAATTAAGGATATTAAATCTTCTGCCAGAGTAAGCATTTGTGAACTAGAAGTGGGCCTGGTTGAGGGGGGTTTAACAGGCACTGACTTAGTAGATTTGGCTGCTTTAGCCCTGGTGAAGGCCTTAATAGACATGGCTGCAGGAGGCCTAGCAGCACCACGTGCTGGGGTAGAGACATCCAAAGGGATGGTGTCTGATAAGTCACTAGTAACCACTGCAGTGGGTGAAATTTCTGAGGCCGATTCAAGTAAGGTAACCGGAACCTCAGTAGTAGTCATTGATTCGGCTGTACTCTGATCAGTTTTCTCGGTTTCGGCCGAAACCGAGACACTCGCGGTTTGCTTAACCACGGTTTAGGCCGAAACCGCGGACCGCGAGTGTCGGTCTTTTTCTTTGCGTTTTTTAATAATTTGGGTAGTCGGAGGATCCGACGGCATAATGTACGCAAATTCAGAGCCGAAAAACTGTTCAGCAAACTCCGACCGACGCCTGCGTTCGTTGGTTGAAAGAAGCACAGGCCGAACAGGCTGCTACGTCGTGGTCTGGGCCTAAACAAGGCAAACAGTAAGAGTGGAAATCTTTATGAGGTATTTGTTTCCCACAAGTTAAACAGTTATTGACTTTTTCTGACATCGGCTGAGGCAAGAAAGAGTCCCCAACGGGGTACTTAGCTTTTAGAAGTCTTCGAAGGAGTATTCGGTAGTAGTAATCTCTGGATCTGACCGACCGGCACTTGCGAACAGCTTCTGCTTCGGGCGCCACGCGGCAAGAAAGACTGAAGAAAATGGCGTCGACTGATGCCTTTATACCCGAAGACCAGCAGAGATGACGTCGGGTGAAGTGCGACATCAGCCGAAGCCGGACCCGGACTTTGGAATCCGGCCGACCGAAGGGCTGCCTGACGACAGGACAACCCAGTTGTTATGACTGCAGATGCATCCATGAAGGACATCAACTGCTGGACAGTTATAGAGAAACTTACAATCAGGCACCTTCTAAAACCTGGCCTCTTGGGGTAAGGAGCCTGAGAGTCTGGACTCTTAGAAGAGGAGGCAAAAGCATCCAGGAAGGCTGGAAGGACTGGAGGCACTGCAGAAGGAGAGTAGCCTCCATTTGCAAAAGGTCATAATACTTTTTTTGTTAATCAGAAAACTGAGAACAGTCCATTTGAAAAATGCCCTCATTTTGTTGGTTTCACCAAAATAAATCTCTTCCACAGGGGAATCTCTTCCACTACATTCCTCCTCTAGAGAAGCATATTCTAGAGGGAAGTAATTTGAGAATCTTCATCAGAGGAAGAGTCATAACTATCTGTAGAAAGAATCTCTCAACTCTTTGAACAGTGGAGGAAAAAAATGGAACAAACAAGGAAAGCCGAAGAAGGCTTCAAAGCCATCAAGGCCTCGATAAGACCCTGAGAGAAAGCATTCCAGTCAGACTGAAGAGCTGAAGGAACATGAGAATGTCTTTTTTTCTTCTTTACATGCATTTCTGCATAAGGGAAAGTAGAAGAACCAGACGTAGGTCTAACATCCGGAGTAGTTTGTGGAAGATCCCTAGCAGTAGCGGGAGGAATGTCCCCGGGGTCCTCAAGCACAATAAGCAGCAGTTCCCCCATTCCTCCGGTTTCTAATAAGGTACCCACCAAAGATCCCGACCTCCGAACATACCACTGAATCTTCACTGACCTCAAGGGATATGTCAGAGGTAAGCGGCACAACTGAAGAAGATTCAGGTCTAGGTTTGCTAACCTTCCTCTTCAAAGTCAGCTCAGCCAATGGACCCCCAGAACTTTCCATAACGTCTTTAGCTAGACATTTAAGCTGTTTATTCTCCAGGTAGAGATTTAAAGCTGAACGTTGGCTATGCAAGGTCTTAAGCACAAAGGCCTGACAAATGGAACAGAACTGATCGTCATGACTAGGCCCTAAACATAAAAGACAAAAGTCGTGGCTATCTTTATGTGGAATCTGCCTTCCACACCTACACTTGCCCACTTATCTGAAGCTGGCAGCAGCACACAAAATACGACTGCAGACCGACTTAGGAGTCAATCTACCGAATGCCAGCAGAAAAGTTCTGAGGATGTACATGCAGACGTCCTTTTATGGCTGACATTGTCAGAACACATGGGCAACATCCCACATACTTGTAGTAGCTAAAAGCTGTAGAATACTGGCCGATGTCGGGTCGTTGGGCAGAAGCCAACTCTTATGTTAAGAATACTGCAACAATGAATAGAAAGACATATATAATTTATAAATGTAGGAAAACTTGTACAGCGCCACTGTTGTCCATTTGTTTATTTTGCATACTAACACAGCACCAAAGTGGAAGACAAGTATACTGCAAACTGTCTGAATGAAGCAGCAAAGGCTATCCAATGCTATGTCTAGCCTATTTAGCAAAGCCATATAGTCTGTCAATAAGAATTCCTTAAGAAATATCCAGGCACTGACAGCAAGTTGATTAGCCACAAGAGATTTCCTTACGACACTTTTAGAACTATCTGTTTTATCAGACACAAAGCACACTCAAGATGGTCATCTGCTATAGCAGATTTCAGTACAGTAAAGTGCGGACTCTGCCACACTTCACACTGACTCACTTGCTCAAAGATGTGGTACTTTATATAAGCCAAGTTACAAAGTAAAGGCACGCACATTTTGACTTAAAAAAAATATTTCTAGTGTTACTTATGATCAATGGCAACTTGAATAACTCATTTTGTAGACCATTACTGCGTCTTGCAAGTAATGTGTGTAATTCAGCTCACCCTCTATATGTAGGAATCACACGCAAAAAAGTTTTTTTTTTTTTTTTTTTTTTTTTTTTTTTTTTTTAACTAGTTTGAAGTTAGTCCGCTGCCAGAATGCATTTACTTTAGTAGGTGATGGCTGTCTGGCACTTTTGCCAGCTTTAAAATTGCTTGCACATAACCTTTAAAGATGACTTCAGGGAATGGAGCAAAAATGTTTATAGAAGCAATCAACTTAAGCTTTTTGCAGAATCCTACTTGAAAATCACTGCCATAGAGTACAGCTGTACAAGTTACTCACCATAACACCAGATCTTTAGGTATAGTGTGCATAATAGTCAGTCAACAATAACATCAGAGTTTACTCACCAGCAAAACTGCATGGGTCCACAACTGTCCTATTGCCCTGTGAAAAGAGTTGGTCTATTTATTAAGCAGGCAGGGACATGCAGTGGTGTGAGGCTTCCATTAAGCTGCCTTGGAAAAACCTGTATCAATTTTTCAAGCAAATAAAGCTCTACAGGAAAATGTGTTTGTGGTACACAGATTGCATTAAATTTACATTTAAACTCATTAGAACTAGGGACCACATTAAATCTATGCACAGTAGCAGTACAATGATTAAACAAAGAAAATAAAACAAAAAACAAGTCACCCTGGTGGAATCACAAATCAATATGTTGTACAACAGGAGGAAGAAAATCATGGCAAAAATAAGGAGGTGCAGCAAGCACCCAGCAGGATAAAAGCACTCTCATCAAACTAAACAAAACTCAGAGGACAAGGAGTCTTCCAAAGCCAAATTACAGGTAAGTTTGGTCTCCTAGGCCAAGGACAACCACACAGCATTCTTTAGCTATGTCCGCAATCTCAAAGGCAATACACAACTGTGTGCAGAGCTCATTATAAATGGAGCCACCTATACTGAGCCAGAAGTCATAGCAAACATTCTGGCTGATAAATTCAGCTCCAACTTTACCCCTCTCTCCATCATAACCTTCTCTCATGAAATATCATCAAATATAACTCCCCCTACTATCACTAGGGAACAGGTCCTTAATGCTCTCTCTAAGACCAAGAACACTGCATCAATGGGCCCAGACAATATCCCAGAATGCCTTCTAAACAGCATGAAACATGACCTATCAGGGCCTCTGGAATTACTAATTAACTGTAACCTCCAAACAGGTTTTGTGCCTGATGAATGGAGAAAGGCAACAGTCATCCTTTGCACAGAGGTGGGCCATCTTCAGACCCTGGAAACTATAGACCCATAAGTCTCACTAGTCTTGTATGTAAAGCCATGAAAAGAATTAAAATGGAGTCGATCAATAGAGATATTTTAAACCTCCAGACACTGGACACAACCCAGTTTGGTTTCGTCGAGGGTAGATTGTGCCTACTCAACCTGGTGGACTTCTTTGAGAAGGTCACCAAAGCAATGGATAAGGGCAAAATTGTTCAGACTGCCTACCTTGAACTGGCCAGGGCATTGTTGAAAAACTCAAGAGGTTAAGTACAAACCTGTACGTCACCCAGTGGATAGCCAACTGGCTCACAAACAAGACCCAGGAAGTTAGAATTGGAGAGTCCACCTCTACAAAGAGGCCAGTCACAAGTGGAGTCTTCAGGGATCAGTCCTTGGACCGCTCCTTTTTGGCATTTACTTCTCAGAAGTCAAGGCCAATGTCAGTGGTCTCTGGCTGACTAAATTTGCAGATGACTACAAATTAGGAGCTGTCATTGAATCTCACAACTCCACGAAGATCTACTCTTACAGCGAGTATCCCACATAACTGTATTACTGCCTTACCATAGAAGGATCTGTGTAGCAGCAGTAAAGCATACTATCTGGGTTGAACTCAATTCCAAGCACTGATAAGCATCTCATAGGTGGTGGTGGTCAGTTACTGGATCCCCAGTAAGGCAGCTTTGCAAAAACCTTCAGTTATTGGATCTCCTGTAACATAGCTGTGCCAAAACCTGTCTTACCCACAGATTTGGTCTTGCATCTGTGCCACAGTGAGAGTCTATGTACTTTTGTGTGTACGTCCATTTCTTGTGAACGGATTCTGTTGGTGATACAGAAGGTTCAGAATTGGACTGGGAGCTGACACAGCAAGTGGTTCCAGATGTCTGTGGTGCCAAATGTCCCCATCTGGCAGGATGAGTGGAAAGTGGAGTTGCAGGATCCAGTTGGAGTTTGGGTGGAACCAAGCTCTGAGAAAGTGCCTTCTTTATGGGTAAGCTCAAAACCATTTCACCTACCTTAAAGGCTGAAGCAGCCATTGGAAATGAGGATCTCTCTGGATCCAAGGAAACCAAAGAAAACCCAATTCCTGGCTTCCCCAACCCAGAGAAAGACCTCAGAACTGAGCTGTCCAACATCAAGGCTCTTAAGGGAAGAGTCTGCTCTGAAAATCTTGGTGTTGAACACTCCCCCCTGGAGCTTAGCGCTGCTACTGTAGCTTTGATTCCCTTCCCCTTCTAAGGGCATTGAAATCGAGAGGGATATGAATATGGTCGGTGTTTAAGGGACTGCTGATAATGACAAAGGTACTTCAGAATGGGTCAGATCTGGAACTGTCAAATGGCGGACCACAACAGGCAAAATGAGTATGGGGGGGGGGGGGGCAGAATGACCAAAGGTCGATACATTCCCTGGGTGCGGTACCAACAAAACCACAAACTGAATCTGTATCTTCAAAAACTTCCTTATCATCCTGTCAACGTCGTACTCTGTCAAACTCCAAGATGATGGGTAGATGAAGCCACTGAAGCAGGTCTTAAAAATATTTTCTCTGGTAAGATTGGACAAAGTAGTCTGGGGCTCACCAGTTCCAGTGAAAACCCGGGCTTGGGGAGAATAGTCAGGATCAGGAGTCTGTCAGTTCTGATATCCTAGCTGACTTAGGTGCAGATCCAAATGGAACTGATGGATATGAAGGTCTTTTTTGGAACAGATAGAGATCTATCTTTGTCCTTTTCCTTGGACTGACTCTTTTCTTTCGCCTTATCTTTTTCCTTATCAGCAAAGATCGAACTCTGTCTTACTTCTTAGCAGGAGAAGAGGAAAAGGAGGGTCCACATACAGGGACTATGTCTTGTGGACAGAGAAGTCCCTTCAACAACAATTTCTTTCAACAAGCTTGCAAAGCTCTGGCACTAAAGGATACACACAACATGCACTGTGTATCCAAATGGGCAGTGCCTAGGCAATGCACACAAAGTGTGAGGATCTCGAAGGGGCAAACTCTATAAACATTTCATAAATGTTTGCAATTCAGCCATTGAGACATCTGGAAAACAGAAAACGCTACCCAAAAATATAAGACTATGTAACTGTACCAACAAAAAAAAAGTATCAGCTTTCTAACCTCTATGAACTGTAATAACTGATGCATGCTATCAAACACAGGAAAAAAAAACATTAATCTTTGAATAACATTATATTAACACACTGCTAAGCTGAAATTATGAGACTAACACTAAAGGTAAAGGGAGACAAGTCTCTCGGTACAGGAGGAGCAAGACATTAGCCTATTTAACAATATAAATTTAATGATAACTATAAGCATATCCAACGGTTTTGAAAAACTCAAAACCAAGGATATTTGCCCTCAAAAACACATCTGGAAAACTCAGGAGGCAAACGAGATCTGAGGTATTGGACTGAAGTACAGGGAATTACTGGTAGGGGAGGAGTCAGAGCCCTGGAACCAAGGAAGCTTCAAATTCAGTGATGAGATCAGATCTGATGTCCCACATAAGATTTGGACAAAAACAGACAAAACTGGATCCGACAGTTAGTGGATCTCCTGTAATTTGTGTGTTCTCCTCAACTGTGAAAACACTGACTCTAAACATCTTTGTAAACACACTTAGGTTTGGGGATATACAAGACTGGAAAGAAGCAAAATGAAAGTGAATTTCTGCTATGTGGGAGATCAAACACTTTCTGTGAGATGGTTTGAACTGTATGCATACTCAGCCTCCTGTGATGTCATAAATTTGTTCTGTTCCTTGAAGGGTGGTACACCTTTTCTTGGCTTTCTTGTTAAGATGTTCTTGATTTTTAGATATGTCTTATGCAAGTCCCCAGTCCTTCAGCCTCCTGTGATGTCATAAATTTGTTCTGTTCCTTGAAGGGTGGTACACCTTTTCTTGGCTTTCTTGTTAAGATGTTCTTGATTTTTAGATATGTCTTATGCAAGTCCCCAGTCCTTTGTCTTTTATAGTAAAACAAAGTCTGGGTTAAAGATACTTTGGGCAGTCTTTTTTCTTCAAAAACCGTTTCCCTACCGTAATGTAATCTCCTGGTGAGCTGACCTGGTGCTGAATGAGGCTAGTTTTGAAATTTTACTAAATAGCCTCTTCAAATGGTTTGCAGAACATACTCACCTTGCATACAAAATTCTCAGTTTGGAAATATGAGTGAAAACTGGTTATTGCCAGACCCAAGCTGAGACCATCAGACTATTCTCTACTGTTGTTGCTGCTGCGCCTTGAACCAGTAGATGTGGAGGTCTGGTTCTGTTTTTTAGGTTTTCAGTTTAACTGACTATAATTTTCTATAAAATAATCATCTGCTAGCAGGAAAATATCCTCAATATGAAGGCTATGGAATAACTACATTAATGCAATCATTGTTCTCCCTTTCTCTCTAGATCTGTTAATAATTCATAATTTGATTAAATGGCAAGTTGCTGCTTAAGGAGGCATTCTGCCATTTTTTAAACACAATATTTACTGAAAAGAAAAAAAATGCAAATACAGCAATGGACCAAAAGAATATTTAATAAAAATGACGTTTCAGCTATAACAATAAAACAACTACATGCTGAAATCTTGACCATGAATTTCTGCTAAACATAATACTAATCCATATGAATGCTGGGAAAAAGAAAAATGTTGAGTACAAAGTAAATTCATGAAATGTAAAATTTTGAAGTGAGAATCATTATAACAAAATCCCTATAACTTTAATCTTGAATGTACTGTTAAGATCAGACCAATTATATATATATATATATATATATATATATATATATATATATATATCTTCTTCTTTCGGCTGCTCCCGTTAGGGGTCGCCACAGTGGATCAACTGTTTCCATTTCTTCCTGTCATCTGCATCTTGCCCTGTCACACCAACTACCTGCATGTCCTCTCTCACCACATCCATAAACTTTATCTTAGGCCTTCCTCTTTTCCTGTTACCTGGCAGCTTCATCCTTAGCATCTTTTTCCCAATATACTCTGCATCCCTCCTCAGCACGCCCAAACCAACGTAATCTTGCCTCTCTGGCTTTGTCTCCAAACCTTCAAACCTGGGTTGACCCTCTAATATACTTATTCCTAATCTTGTCCATCCTCATCACACCCAGTGCAAATCTTAACATCTTCAAGTCTGCCACATCAAACTCTGACTCCTGCCTTTTTTGTCAATGCCACTGTCTCCAACCCATATAACATAGCTGGTCTCACTACCCTCTTGTAGACATTCCCTTTCACTCTTACTGGTACCCGTCCATCACAAATCACTCCTGACACTCTTCTCCACCCACTCCATCCTGCCTGTACTCTCTTCTTCACCTCTCTTCCACACTCACCATTACTCTGAACTGTTGATCCCAAGTAATTAAACTCATCCACCTTCGCCACCTCTACTCCCTGCATCCTCACAATTTCTCTATCCTCACTCTTCATTCACACACACATATTCTGTCTTAGTCCTGCTGACCTTCATTCCTCGTCTCTCTAGAGCACATCTCCACCTTTCCAGGGTCTCCTCCACCTGTTCCCTACTCTCAATACAGAGCACAATGTCATATGCAAACATCATAGTCCACGGGGACTCCTGTCTGATCTCATCTGTCAACCTGTCCATCACCACTGCAAATAAGAAAGGGCTCAGAGCTGATCTTTGGTGTAATCCCACCTCCACCTTAAACGCATATATATATATATATATATATATATATATATATATATATATATATATATATATATATATATATATATTTGTATATGTGTGTAGATATATATATGTTTATTTATATATATATATATATATATATATATATATATATATATATATGTGTTTACTTCATAGTATCGAAAGCCCACTTACTCAAAAACGCACACGATCGAGATGACAACAGCAAAATGGCAGTTCATCGACTCCTCCCATCACTGACAGGTTACCGAGGGAAAGAAGGCAGTCAGCCAACAATAAAAACAAACCACAGCAAAACACTACAAACCCACACAAGTGGGGGGGCTTTCTCCCCACACTCTCCGACTAAATACACCAACTCCAAGATTGCACCGTAGTGAACAAAAGAGCAAAGTTAAGATTGTTGGTCAACTGCCTCCTTTCCCTCGGTAACCTGTCGGTGATGTGATCAATGAACTGCTGTTTCGCTGTTGTCGTCTTGATCATGTGTGTTTTGAGTAGGTGGGTTTTCGATACTATGAAGTAGTCCCATACAGATACATGGAATCTTGAATGCACTGTTAAGATCAGATCGATTATATACATATGTGGGGTCCAAGGTTTCTACTTATTTATCGGCTTCTCTTTCACTTTTGGCTTTTTTGACTGTAGTTCCAGGTGAATTATTTTGCACAATATTTCCAGTATCTCTCTACCCATGAGAGGATCAAAGTTTTCAAATGCAATCATTTCGTACGTTCATAGTATATCAACAGGAGGGATTCACCCCTTGAAACATAGAAGCAAGCCTGTAGGGAGTACAGAAATAGACATTGCTAGCCAAAGAATTAAAACTAACTTTACTTAATCACACACTTATGCACAAACACAACTTGACCCAAGTCTCTCTAGGCATCTGAGTTTGGAAATCATTTAGTAGCAATGTACAGGCTTTGTTTCAGATACTGGATCATCTACATTCCCAACAGATTCTATATCATGCAGTAAGGACTGTCAACAATTTAGCAGTTTGGACCTACAACTTGTGTGCCTCAACCTCGAGAAAGATATACTATTGTCTAGACTATCAAGTAAGAACAAACAGTTGAATAAACTCATCACGCATAAGAAAAGTTTCATCCCAACAAAATTATTCCTATTAACTGAAACTGAGAAAACGGAAAATGCTCCACATCAAAGATTAAAGACTTAAACATACTACTCAAAGGAGACTATCGTGGGACATACAGTTGTACCCCTCACCAGGCTAGGCAAGGAGAAATTCACAGTAAGTTGCTTGTCAGGTGCTAGAATCCACCATACCACGGACGTACTCAAGTCTCTTAACAACAGGTACTGTTATTACTCTGCCATAGTCCATGTTGGTGTGAATTACTTGAGACGTAGCTCTCTGGACTATATGAAGAGAGACATGATTGAGCTTGCTGAATGTGTGACCCAGGCAGGATTGTCCCTAGCCTTAAGCAGCACCCCATCATCACCTAGAATGATTCCTCAATACAAACAGAATATTATTGACTTTAATAACTGGCTTAGTTACTGGTGTCATTCCAAGGGGATCCAGTACCCGACAACCTGGGAGGACACAACTGACAGACCATGATGCTTCACCAAACATGGCCTTTATCTATCTCCCCTGGGCTTCAGGCTTCTGGCAAAGGCTCTTGATCCCTCATAGTGCCTTTTTCAGGCAAAGTCATGAGCACAAAATTACCAAAGTGAAAAATTCTTCTAAACAAAATTTAAAGGTCATGTTAACACTACGAGTCTTAACTGCACTCATTGCAAGCATTCCTCACCCTGGAGGATGCTGACAATTGTGCAGTCACTGAAACCTGATTCAAAGCTGGAGAGCACTCCATCCTTATCAGGTTACTCACCCTACCATACTTTTAGACCCGAAATGGAGGGCTACAAAGCAAAAGGAGGTGGAGTTTTAATAATTATCAAAGACGTACACACTTCCAGGCTGGTCAAACAGTATGGCGCACAGGAGACACTCCAAGTGCAGTTAACTGTTGACAAAACACCTATTCAAATCATAGCTAGCTACAGACACCCCCCAACCATGACTCAGGATGCCCACTCCACCTATCTGGACTTACTTGAATACATCGAGATTCAACCCTCTACTCTGATCCTGGGTAACTTTAACTACCCAACCATAGAGTGGAAGACCTATTCAAGCCCAAACATGAACACCCAGTGATTTCTCAACTTAGTCAATGCCAATGCATTGTGTCAGCTGGTTGACGCCCACAAGAGGGGTGAAAATATCCTGGACCTGGCACTAACCAACGTGAGTAGCCACTGTAGCACCCCTACAGTGTCATCCTCCTTGGTAAGTTCTAACCATAAAGCGATCACTTTCGAAGGCAGCATCTTCCCTGCCCCCTCCCCCCTTGTCAGGGTCAAACAAAAAAAAATTTCCAAAGCTGAATACAATCTCTTGAGAGCAGGTATAAGCAGCTTCACAGAAACCATCCCTTCAGTTGGAACTAGCATTAATGTCCACGCCGACACCAAAAAACTATATGAGCACTTACATAGCTGTATGGACTCAGCAATACCCAACAGGGCCAAATCATCTTCCTCAAGGAAGAGTAAACCTGTCTGGTGGGCAACAGCAATAAACAAACTCTATAATAAAAGGAAAAAAATTGCTGTGCAGGACCAAGAAGCAGCAAGTGCCAAGTTGGCGGCAATCTCTCCTTTGAACAAGCAAATAAGGTCACTAGTGAAATCCTCCAAGGCTAACTTCGAGTCCAAATTGGCCACATCCACTAAGGACAATAACAAGGCCTTCTTCATATATGCCCACAATCTCAAAAGGTAACATCCAAATTTGCTCTGAACTGGTGGTCAAGAACACCACATACACAAAAGCCATAGATACAGCCAACCTGTTGGCAGATAGTTTCACTGAAAACTTCACCCCCATCAGTAAACCAGGACATCCCCAACACCTCCCCCCTTTCCATCATCACCAGGGACCAGGTCTTTAATGTCATCTAAAAGGAAAAAAATACAGTGATGGGATCTGACAACACTCCTGACTGCGTTCTACATGAACTCAGGCATGAGCTCTTGGATCAATTAGGCACCCTATTCAATCAAAGCCTGAGCACCAGCTTCATCCCAGCCGAATGGATGACAGCCACTGTCATCCCTCTACACAGAGGTGCAGCATCCATCAGTGCAGCTAGCCTGATCTGCAAGGCCATGGAACGCATTATCATGGACCTTATAAACAAGGACATTGGCAACCTCCAAATGCTTGACCCCACACAGTCTGGTTTTGTCAAAGGGAGATCATGCCTGTTAAACTTGGATGACTTCTTCAAAACAGTCACCAATGCTATGGATGAGGGGAAGAAGGTGCACACCGCCTACCTTGACCTAGCTAAAGGCTTTGACACTATTCCCCACTCAGGCATAATAGATAAACTCTCCCAGCTAGGCATCAACCTGTATGTTACCAGATGAGCAGCTAACTGGTTCACTGATAGAACCCACTCGGTCAAGATAGGGGAAGCCACCTCTAGTAGTAGACCCGCAACGAGCAGTGTACCCCAGGGATCGGTCTTGAACCCTCTACTGTTTGGGATATACTTTTCTGAGGTGCAAGTCAAAACCAGTGATCTGTGGCTGACCACGTTTTCAGATGACTCAAGCTGGGCGCTGTCTTAAATTCCCTTAGTGATATGAACATCCTCCAGAGGGCCTTACCCAAACTAATGACTGATGCCAGAAGCATGGCCTCAAACTGAATGCCAAGAAATGCATCATTACCCCCTTGGGGAAAAATGGTGCCCCCACTAATTATCACATTAATAACAACATACTAAGCATGCAATCAGTCATGAGAGATTTGGGCACCCAGGTTGACAGCAACCTGACTTTTGCCCACCACATTGCCTCCATTGTACTGAAGGCTTTCTACGTGGCCCACCTCATAAGTAAGGATATTTCATCCAGGAACAAGGAGGCCATAACATCCCTGTACTCCTCCTTTATCAGATCCATTATCGAGTACAATGCCCCCTTTGGCATGTACCTTGCCAAGCACATGCAACAGCTAGAGAGACCACAGAGATTCCTGACCAGGAAAATCCAGGGTCTCAGGTCTCAAACACCTATCCTAAACAGTTAGTCTAAAAGCCCTGCCCTTCTGCTCAGTCTCGTACAGATTGCTCAGAGGTGACCTGTGCCTGGTATACAAGGCCATCTCAGAGTTGCTGCATATCCTTAAGTCAAACTCCACTCATACAACCTACACGCAAGGCCTCAACCTGGTCTGTAACATTAACAGAACTTGCTGGAGGGATAATTTTTTGTCCCAAAGATTCCCCCATTTGTGGAATAGACTCCCTTTCCATGTCAAGCACAGTACCTCACTAGCCCTCTTTAAGACGAACCTGGATTGGATGGGAAACAGAAACTACACACCTGGGATCCCACCTGTGTCCCTGATGGACAGGGGAAGCAAGTGCAGACTTTGAGGGTACATGGGTGAAATTCTTGGCTAGGCTTATAAGGGGCTCCAGGCCAATAACCTAGTATCCTCCTATGAACCTATAAATGAATCATTTTATTTATTAAACTTGTACAGATGTTAGCTTTAAAATACAATGTACAGACATGTGCTTATTCATGCCAGGGGGAGAATCTTCCTTTAGCTTCAATCGCCAATGAAGTTTCCCTCTGGGAAAAATGACCATGTGTCTATCCAATGTATATTAAAGCTCAAATCTATGCAAGTTTGATAACATAATTTATTCATTTCAGTTTTTAATCTTTGATGGAGAGGATTTATAAATATTTTGTAAGTATAATAAAGGTTTGTTTATGGTAATGTTTTGAGAACACATGATTCATGTCACTTACTTAAATTGCAGTTTGTGTTTACAGGTTATTCTGATGAAATCTCATAGTTAACTATGAGATGAAATAGTTTAACTGTGTTATTTTTAATGAATTAAGTTGGTACATACAGTTCTGACACTGTGGTGTTTTTCCTACATATTACTTTGATAGAATGACAGTGGATAGTACTGTCACCTCACAGTAACTGGTTCCCCGGTTACAATCCTAGCAGGGGGTGCCTTCTGTGCGGAGTTTGGATGTCATCCCTGTGTTTGTGTGGGTTTCCTCCAGGTGCTCCAGTTTCCTACCACAATCCAAAGACATGCAGTATGTGGACTGGACAGTCTAAACTGATCACAAGTATCAGTGTGTGGCGTAAAAGAACTACCACGGCAGGGCTAGCTACCCATAGGTGTAAACCTTGGCTCTAGATGATTGTTACTGCTAAAGTGCACCCCAACCCCATGTGTAAAAATGGGAAAAGGGGCTGTGGATGGATGGGAGGATTACTTTGATAGAAATGTTGGGGGAGCAAATGGCTGTAATTAAGGAACTTATTCTTTTGAGTTGTGATACAAGATCTGAATTACCTAAGCATAGTAAGGTCTTACCAAGTTTAATGCTACTGATTACCAAAAAAATGACATTTACTTGAAAGTGGACATCAGAATCTGTCGTATGAAGGAAGCCGTGAATATTTGTAAAGGAGCTAAAACATGAGAGGTGTGATTCTTTAGAAAAGTAAAGGAGCAAATTTCATAGAAAAAAAATGAAATTTGTGTGAACAATGTAAAACAGAATAATGTTCAAGAGGGGCTGTGTTTCAAGAAAGGCAGAAACGGAGAAATTTATGTAATGTTGGAGTGAATGAAAAAGTTTAAAATGAAAACATACGTACACTACATGAAAATAACAATGGAAACTTGTTATGGTGTGTTTTCTTTTCCACTAAGATATGTAAACGTGTAGCAAAGTTTAAACTTTGATTCAATAAAGAGGATTAACACAAAAGAAGATTCACAGTGTAAACACTGAGTAAAATTCCACCAAAACATCAGTAAAAAAAAAAAAAAAAAAAAAAAAGAAACATGAAAAATCAAACTAACAACCAAAAAGTACTCCTTGAAGCAGCAATCACTCTGACCTCTCCCTTTAAAATAACATACGATGGTATATGGCAGGAATCTATGTATTAAAAAAGTACAGTTGTGTACCTACCATAAATGCAGATGTTCGAGTGTATTCACTGTTGCAGTCATTACACTTGGGTTATCCTGCTGGCAGGCTACCCGCAGTCGGCCTGAATTCCAAAGTCTAGGTCCGGCGTCGGTTGCTGTCGCCTCTTCCCTGACATCAGTGCGCCAGGGGTATAAAAGATGCAGCCAACGCCATTTTCTTCAGTTTTTCTTGCCCCAGATGTTAGGTGCCCCCAAATTGGTGGGCTGAAAATTATGCCAATTAGTATGCATGCACAAAAATAAACATTTCCTTCATCTACAAGCAAATACACCACAACACATTCTAAAGACATGCATCTGGAGCATTTCTCCCCGGGCCTCTGCTGGAAACAGGATCTGTGGAACCTAGTCGGACCTTCCCGGTCAACAAATGTTAAATAAATGTTAAATAAAAAAAAAAAAAAAAATAGGTTGTATAGGACAGAGAAGTACAGATAAGTCCTAGCAAAGAAAAGGGGGATGGTGGGTGGCTAACCTGGACTGCAACAGTGAATACACTCGAACATCTACATTTATGGTAGGTACACAACTGTACTATTTTCATCGTGTTTCACTGTTGCAGTCATTACACTTGGGTTGAATCCCAAAGCTGAGGTTGGGTGGCTGGGTCTAAATAGGATTAGGAGAGGCTATAAGGCCCTGCAGCACTGCAGTGGCAAAGCCTGCTCCGGATTTAGAGTAGAGTGGTAGTGCTTGGTAAATGTGTGCACTGAACCCCAAGTTGCAGCCTCTAAAATGTCTTTGGTTGGTACTCCTCTGAGGAAGGCTGCTGAAGTGGCTGCTGCTCTGGTTGAGTGAGGCCTAATGCCCTTAGGCACTGATTTGCCATGTTGTGAATAGCAGAAACGACTTTGCTTTGAGATAGCCTTTCCTTGTGATCCTGCAGCATATGCTACTAAGAGTTGCTCAGTCTTTTTGAAGGCTTTAGTTCTGTCCAAGTAGAAGCGTAGCTGTCTGTGTATGTCCAAACAATGCAGGAGCCTCCCACCCTTATTCTGTGGGTTTGGGTAAAAGGTAGGCAAATTAATGGTTTGGTTAAGGGCCACACTGGACATTACCTTAGGCATAAATGTCGGGTTAGTCCTTAGAAAAACCCTATCTGGATGGAAAATGATAAAAGGTTCCACAGCCATGAGTGCCTGTAACTCTGAGACTCGTCTTGCAGAGGTTATTGCTAGGAGCAGAGCTGTTTTCCAAGATAAGAACTTTATTTCAGCTGTACTGGCTGGCTCAAAAGGCGGAAGTGTGAGTTTTTCCAAGACATAATTGAGGTCCCACGCAGGTATTGGTGCTCTCCTTGGGGGTCTTATGTTTTTGGCCCCTCTGAGGTACTGCCTTAGTAATGGATGTGAAAAAATTGGTGGTTCCGTATTGTAATGAGCTGAAATGGCAGAGGCATGGATTTTAATTGATGAAAAGGATAGGCCTTTGTCCAGCATCTCAGTTAGGTATTGTAAAATCTGAGGAATATTTGGTACAAATGTGTCAATTCCTTGTGCCTGGTTCCAAGCACAGAATCTTTTCCATTTTTCTGCATAAGATCTTCTGGTACTGGGCCTCCTGGCCTACAAAATAACATCCATCACTGCTTTAGAGAGAGGTGTTTCCTGAATGGCTACATTATCCGCCATGCTGCCACACTGAGAGTTCTGAGTTGGCTGTGCAGGATCTGATTGTTTTGTTGGGTCAGTAAATGAGGAATTAGAGGCAATGTCCAGGCTGGACCTTGAGACAAGCTCTTTAGGATTGGGTACCAGTGCTGGGCGGGGCCAGTCTGGAGCAATCAGAATCACTTTTGGCTTCTCTTGTCTGACCTTTAGGAGTACCTTGGGGAGGATAGGCAGAGGAGGAAAGGCATATACTGTTAGGGTTTTCCAGCTGAATGATAGAGCATCCACTTTCCATGCTTGCTTGTGATAAATCCTTGAGCAGAATCTCTGTAGTTGGCAGTTGTGAGGGGAGGCAAATAGATCTATGTCTGGGCATCCCCATTTCTTTATCATCATGCTGAAGACTTGTGGATCCAGTTTCCACTCGTGAGGATCCGTGAGGTTTCTGCTTAGTTCGTCTGCCAGAGTATTTTTCTCTCCTGGCAGGAACTGTGTTGCAGGTGTACTTGATAAGTCAATGCTGTGTCCCCCAAAATCATGGCTGGTCTGCAGAGGGGGTAAGAATGAGAGCCTCCCTGTTTGTTTATGTACCACATGACTGTAGTGTTGTCCGTCCTTATCAGTAGTTGTCCTGGATGGAGTAAATCCTTGAAAGCTGTCAAGGCATTCTGAAACAGCTAGCATCTCTTTTTGATTGATATGAAGATGCCGTTGGCTTGTGGGCCATGTGCCCTGAATACATTTTCCTGCCATGTGGGCCCCCCAGGCATAATCTGAAGCATCTGTTGTTATTAACTGCCTGGCTGTGGGTAGGGTGAATGGCTGTCCCTTGTTGTGGTGACAGGCCTGTGCCCACCATCGAAACTCCCGTTGCAGGCAAGGAATGAGGGTAATTAATGCTTCCAGGCTGTGACAATGCGGAGTCCAAACACTTTTTAGATATCATTGTAGTTTCCTCATATGCAGTCTGGCATATGAAATTAGCAGAATGCAGGATGCCATGAAGCCCAAAGCCTGCAGAATTTTTCTTGCAGATAACTGGGTCTTTGTTGCCAACATTTTGAAGTAAGAAGTCAGTTGCCTTTGTTTGTCTGGCATGAGATAAGCCATCTGGGCAGTTGTATTTAAGCTTGCACCCAGGAATATTATCTCTTGAGAGGGTACTAGATTTGATTTATTTTCATTTACTGTGTACCCTAGGCAAATAAGTAATCTTTTTACAAATGCCAGATGCTTTAATAGAATAGTACAGTTTTGTACCTACCATAAATGTAGATGTTCGAAGATCCACATTGCTGCAGTCCTTACACTTGGGTAGTCCGCTGTCCTTGGTCGGCCCGAATATCAAAGTATAAGGCTGACGTCGGTCAAGGCGCATTAGACTGACATCAGGACGTCAGGGTACAAATGCGCATGACCGACGTCATATCCTCAGTCTTTTCTTGCCCCAGATGTCAGAAGACCCTAAAAAGAAAGGTCAAAACCAAAAGACAGCCAACAACCAACCAACCACCCTTGCACTAACAATATGTACAATATATATACAATATACACAATATTTACAACCCAACCCACACAACCACCTCTAACTACAGAGGGGAAGGAGGGAGGGTAAATTGGACTGCAGCAATGTGGATCTTCGAACATCTACATTTATGGTAGGTACAAAACTGTACTATGTTCTTCATCTCACATTGCTGCAGTCCTTACACTTGGGTAGAATCCCAAAGCAGAGAAAAGGGAGGATGGCAAAATTATAAAGAAGCAGGAGCTGCCAAAATGCCCTGTAAAATAGCAGTGGCAAAACCAGCCCTAGATTTAGAGTAAAGTGGAAGGTGATAATGCTTAGAGAAAGTATGCACTGAACTCCAAGTAGCTGCCTCCAAAATATCTTTAGTTGCCACCCCCCTCAAAAAAGCTGTCGAAGTGGCAGTAGCCCTAGTGGAATGAGGCCTAATCCCAGCTGGAATCTCCTTGCCATGATGGGAATAACAGAAAGAAATGCAAAACCCAATCCACTTAGAAATAGTTTGTTTTGACACAGGCTTGCCCTGAGAACTTATTTTATTTATTTTATTTATTTATTTAACATTTGTTGACCGGGAATGTCCGACTAGGTTCCACAGAGCCTGTTTTCAGCGGAGGCCCGGGGAGAAATGCTCCAGATGCATGTCTTTGGAATTCAAAGCAAAAGAAACAAATAACTGCTGAGACTGCCTGAACCCTTTAGTTCTGTCCAAATAATATCGCAACTGCCTGTGTACATCTAAAGTGTGCAAAATCTTTTCCCCTTTATTTTGGGGATTTGCATAAAAAGTAGGCAAATGAATAGTTTGGTTTAAAGCCACACTAGAAACCACTTTAGGCATAAAGGAAGGATTAGTACGTAAAGATACCCTATCCTTATGGAAAATTAAGAAAGGCTCAACCGCCATAAGGGCCTGCAATTCAGAAACCCTTCTTGCAGAGGTAATGGCCAACAAAAAAGCAGTCTTCCATGATAAATATTTCAACTCGGTAGTAGCTGCAGGCTCAAAAGGTTGTAGAGTGAGTTTCTCCAACACAAAATTGAGATCCCAAGCAGGAGTAGGAGCTCTTCGTGGGGTCTTATATTCTTTGCCCTCTAAGAAATTGCTTGAACAAAGGATGTGAAAACAATGGTGGGACACAATCATAGTGAAGGGAAATTGCTGCAGCATGAACCTTAATAGAAGAGAAGGACAAACCTTTGTCCAGTAACTCAGTAAGATATTGAAGAGCCACACTTAAATTAGGCTCAGAAACATCAAAATCCTTTGCTGCACTCCAAAATAAAATCTCTTCCATTTATCTGCGTACACTTTCCTTGTACTAGGCCTTCTAGCTTCCAAAATAACATTCAAAACTTGCTGTGGAAGTGGAGGCCCACTATGGTTCAAAACAGAATATGCCAGGCTGTTAGGTGCAGAGAGTGAAGCTTGACATTGAGCAAATGACTGTCCTCCTGAGACAACAGGTGTGGAATCGAAGGCAAAGGCCATGGAGGCTCCCGTACCAGGCTTCTCAGTAATGGGTACCAATGCTGTCGAGGCCAATCTGGAGCTATCAAAATCATCCTTGGCTTGTCCTGTCTGGCCTTTAGAAGTACCTTTGGGAGGAGAGGCAGAGGTGGAAAGGCATACACATGAATATTGTTCCAATTGAAAGAAAGAGCATCCACTTTCCAAGCTGTGGGATGAAACCTTTTCGTGCAAAACTTTGGCAGCTGGTGGTTTAGTGGAGAAGCGAACAGATCTATGTCTGGAGTTCCCCATGACACTGTCAATTTCTGAAATACATGAGGATCCAATTTCCACTCGTGGGGATCCATAATTCGTCTGCTCAACACATCTGCTAAGGAGTTCTGTGCTCCCGGCAGAAACCTTGCCTGAAGATTGAGCTGTAAACTGAGAGCAGTCTCCCACAAAATCATTGCTTGCCTGCATAGAGGATAAGAATGTGTTCCGCCTTGCTTGTTGATGTACCACATGACAGTTGTGTTGTCTGTTAGAATCAACACCTGCCCTGGAAGAAGTAAATCCTTGAAAGCTATTAATGCAAACTGGACTGCTAACATCTCTTTCAAGTTGATATGTAGATGTTGTAGTCTGGCAGGCCACTTGTCTTGTATCCACTTTCCATTCAGATGAGCTCCCCAAGCTTTGTCTGAGGCATCTGTCGTTAGAATCTGACTCGCCTCTGGCCGGGTCACAGAGAGTCCCTTGTTTAGGTGACATTCCTGAGCCCACCACAACAATTCCTTTTGAATGCAAGGTATTATTTGAATGACAGTGTCCAAATCCTGGCAGTGCTGTGTCCATACATTTTTGAGATACCATTGTAGCTTCCTCATATGCAGTTTGGCATTGGGAAGCACCAGAATACAAGATGCCATGAACCCCAAGGCTTGAAGGACTGTCCTTGCAGTCAGCCTGGACTGATGAGACAATTGATGAAAGTAAAGGGAAAGATTCTTTTGTTTGTCCGGGGTCAAAAAGGCCATCTGGGCTGCTGTATTCAGTCTCACACCCAGAAAGCACATGTCCTGAGAGGGTACTAGACTGGACTTTATTTCGTTCACAGAATACCCCAGGCATCTTAGCACTGCTATCACATATTCCAAATGATGAAGAAGCTCGTCCCTTCCTTGAGCCAGAATCAGGCAATCGTCCAAATAAGGATAGATCTGTATTCCTTTTAACCTGAGGAAAGCTATCACTGGAGCCAGAACTTTCGTGAACACTCTGGGCGCAGTAGATAAGCCAAAGGGCAATGCAGAGAACTGATAATGAGAAGTTCCAGCTCGAAAACGCAGATACTTCCTGCAACTCAGTTTGATAGGAACATGAAGGTAAGCCTCCTTGAGATCCAAAGTTACCATCCAATGATCTTTGCCCAGCAGGGGTAAAAGCTGTTGTAACGTCAACATTTTGAACTTGGGAATGTCCAGATAAGTGTTGAGGATAGATAAATCCAAAATTGGTCTCCACGTGTTCCCTTTCTTTGGTACTAGGAACAGGCGAGAATAAAATCCTAGGCCCACTTCTGGCATAGGGACCGGCTGTATGGCCCCTATTTGGAGTAACAGAGAAATTTGCTTGTGAGCCTCTATTCTTTGCTGAGGAGGAACGTCTGGCATGCCTTTGAAAGGAGGCAAGGTATGGAAATAAAACCTGTAACCGTTGTGTATGATATCCAATACCCATCTGTCTTGGGTAATTAAACTCCAATTTTCTTTGAAAAGTGCCAACCTTCCACCCAAAGGTGCTGCCAGACGAGAAGGCTCTGGCAGCTGAAAAGGTAGGTCATTGGGTCTGTTTACGAAAGGACTGACCCCTGCCCTCACCCGAAGACTGTGCAGGTGAACTCCCTGTTCTAGGCCTGAAAGAGCCTTGAGCTCTGCCCCTACCACGTCTAGATCTACCCCTAGACTGGGAATCATAAGAAGGATACGTCCACCTCTTGGTAGGCCAATTTCTACTAAACTTCGGAGGCTGAACCTGCAAAAAATCTTTAACAGTCTGCATAGACTTAGCCTTGTCTTCCATTTTCTTTAAGACTGCCTCAACAGGAGAACCAAACAACACATCAGACTGTAAAGGAGCATCTAAAATCCTTGTCTTAACATGGTCAGATAAATTCTGATCCCTCAGCCAGGCGTGCCTGCGAAGAACTGACCCAGTGGCAGCCACCCTAGACGAGGCCTGTACAGCATCAAAACCACATTGCAAAGAATGCTTACCCACCTGTTCAGAAACATGTACTAAATCTTGTAACTCTTTACACTCAATACCCTCCGCCAGAGCATCTACCTTAGACTTCAATTGTGAAAGGAGATAGTTTTGGTATTTCAACATGTGAAACTGGCAATTCAAAGCCCTCATAGCTAGGGTGGAGGAAGTATAAACTTTCTTTCCCCATCTATCCAAAGCCCTGGCCTCTTTATCTGGAGGAACCGGATTTTTGACAACAGAAGCCTTAACACCCTTAGGCCCCTGACTAACAGTTTCTGGGTCTGCCCTAGGACTCTTAAAAAGATACTTATGAGCTTCAGGCACCCTGTAATACCTGTCCGGTTTAACAGGAGCAGGAGGCAAAGAATCAGGATTAAGGGAAGCTTCTGCAAACACATCTTCCACAACATCCAGAACAGGAGGTATAGCCAAAGGCCTATGCTGGGGTAAAACAAAAATTCCCTAAGCCTTTTCCTGGAATCAGAGAAGTCCTGACCTTCCCACTTAAAATGCTCCCTCATGGAATGAAGAGTCTCTGAAAAAGAAAAATCCTCAGGAGGAGAAGCAGAAGGAGTAGAATCATCCACATCAGAATCAGAATAAGGAGAATACTCCTGCAAGTCTTCAGCCGAAGACTCAGAAACATCCGAAGCCTGCTCCAAACTCCCTAGCTCAGGTTCCACCCTAGGTCTCTTATCAGGAGGGGGCAAAGAACCTCTAATCAAAGTAATCAAATCTTCTGCCATTTTAAGCATATGCTTCTTGGGCACAGATCCTGAAGAACTAGGGGTGACACCAACTGAAGCTAAACCTGGCCTGCCTCTGGGAGAAGCCTTGGAAACAGAAGGAGAGGGCCTAACCACCCTAGGAAGGGAGGGGAGCACAGTAACCTGAGAAGCCCCTTCAGCCTGACCTGCCTCCTGAGAGGCCACATCTTGCAATAACAAAGTCTCTCCCTGGGACTCCAGAGAAACCTCCGGCAGAACCACCGGCTCCACCAACACCTCTAAAGAACCGGCGTCCAGTACGGACGGCTCTTCAAGCCTAGACTTAGCTGCTTTGTCCTTGCGCTTCTTCGAAGAAGCGGGCGTCGGAGCATCCGACGGCATTTTATAATTGCACCGCTTCCCAAAGACTAACCTGGCACAATCTAACCTTCTCTTTATAGTGCGCTTATTGAATCTAGCACAAGAGCGACACCCAACAACGTCGTGCTCAGGCCCTAAACAAGGAATACACAAAGTATGGTAATCTCTATGCGGTATCTGTTTCCCACAAGAAATACAGTTATTCACTTTTTCTGACATCCGGTAAACCACTGAGGCAAGAAAAACTAAAATATTCCCCAACGGGGTACTTAGCCAACTTTGACTCGGTCTGAAACTCCGAATTCGAAAAATTTCAGAACGCCGAACGGCACTTGCAACGCTGCTTCTGCATCGGACCATGCGGCAAAAAAGACTGAGGATATGACGTCGGTCATGCGCATTTGTACCCTGACGTCCTGATGTCAGTCTAATGCGCCTTGACCGACGTCAGCCTTATACTTTGATATTCGGGCCAACCGAGGACAGCGGACTACCCAAGTGTAAGGACTGCAGCAATGTGAGATGAAGAACATGTCCTTGTTCTCTGCTTGAATAAGGCAATCGTCCAAGTAAGGATATATTTGAATTCCTCTTTGTTTGCAAAAGCAATTACTGGTGCCAGGCATTTTGTGAAGACCCCGGGCGCGGTAGATAAGCCAAAGGGCAGTGCAGAGAATTGGTAGCGCATTGAGCCAGCTGTGAATCTGAGGTATCTTCTGCAAGATTGTCTGATTGGAATATGTAGGTATGCCTCTTTTAGGTCCAAAGTTACAAGCCAAGCCTTCTTGCCCAGCATGGGCAGAAGCTGTTGCAGAGTCAACATTTTGAATTTTGGAACGTCCAGAAATGTGTTTAGAGTAAACAGGTCCAGTATTGTTCTCCAGGCTTTGTCTTTTCTGGGTGCCAAGAAAAGTCTTTCGAGTAAAATCCTTGTCCCTGCTCTTGCTGTGGTACTTGCTGAATGGCCCTCATGTCCATGAGGGATGAAATTTGTTTTTGTGCCTCTGCCCATTGATTGTGTGGTAGGTCTGGCATACCTTTTGCCCTTGGCAGGGAGTGAAAGTGGAACCTGTAGCCCTGGGACACTATATTCAAGACCCATTTGTCCTGGGTGATCATGTGCCAATTTTGAGAAAATAGTGCTAGTTTTCCCCTTAAGGGGGCTGGCAAAAGATAAGTGCTTGGTGCTGGCAGAGGAAAGTCATTGGGACTGTTTCCTATATGGCTGTGATTTGTCTTCTCCGCCTTTGGAGGTAGAAGCACCCCATTGTTTAGGCCTGTATGAGCCCTGGGGCTGTGATCTGCCTCTGGGGCGTCTGTATCTTCCTCTCTTTGTAGGCCAGTTCCTACTAAATCTGGGTGGCTGTACCTGTAGGAAATCCTTTACTGTTTGCATAGATTTAGCTTTGTCCTCCATTTTCTTCAACACCTCCTCTGCTTTAACACCAAATAAGGTATCATGCTGTAATGGAGCAACTAATAATTTTGCTTTAACATGATCAGGCAGATTCTCTTCCTTTAACCGAGCATGCCTCCTAATGACAGAACCCGTAACTGCAGCCCTGCAAGAGGCCTCCAGAGAATCAAAACCACATTGCAATGTATGCTTTCCCACTTGTTCAGTTGCATGCAATAAATCCTGCATTTCCTTATTTTCTGCAGAATCAGAATATGACAACATTTTCTGTTTTAACAGTGACATTAAGTATTGCTGATATTTAAGCATATGAAATTGACAATTTAAAGCCCTCACAGCCAATGTAGCAGAAGTGTAAACCTTTTTCCCCCCCATCTGTCCAGTGCCCTTGAATCTCTATCAGAGGGGATAGGGTTTTTTGCAGTAGAAGCCTTGGACCCCTTTGGGACCCTGAGAAATAGTTTCTGGGTCAGCAGCAGGGATTTTGTAAAGAAATGTATGTGAATCTGGAACCCTGTAGTATCTGTCTGGTTTAACAGGGGAAGGAGGTAAAGAGTCAGGAGAAAGTCCGGACTCTGAAAATACATCATCTACAATGTCTAACATAGGAGGAATAGCTAAAGTCCTGTGCTGAGGAAGTAAAAGAAAATCTCTAAGCCTTTTCTTAGATTCTGAGTAGTCTTGGCTCTCCCACTGGAAGTGCTCCCTCATGGTATGCAGGGTTTCCCCAAATGAATAATCCTCAGGCGGTGAGGCTGAAGGGATAGATTCTTCAGCATCAGAATCCTCGTAAGGAGGAAGAGGGTATCCCTGTTCAGAAGAGGAGTCAGAGGAAATGGAAACCTGATTAGATGATTCATACTCTCATCTCTTGCCTAAGCCTCTTGTGAGGAGGGGGATGGGAACCCCTGATCAAGGTAATAAGGTCTTCGGCCATTTTGAGCATCTGTTTTTTAGGCATGGTAGTCTGTCTAGGAGAATGCTGTGCTTGTTTCTTTGTCTTTAGTACTGCTTTAGTCTTTGCTTTGGAAGCTGAAATAGGCTTTACATATACCTATGTAGGTCTGAAAACACCCTCAGAAGCCGATGCCTGCTCAGTGGCTCCGGACCCATCTGAGGGAATAGTTTCCGAGAGTCCAATACCTTGAGTATCCAGAGGCCTAGCTGGCTCCACGTGGGAGTAGTCAGCGGCCTGTGGCTCTGAGGTAGCGGGCGCCAGGGGCTGCGAATGCACCTCACTGAGAACAGGCGAACCGGCGACTGGCTTAGCGGAAGCCTCGTCGTCGGTTTTGGACCTCGGATGCCTGTCCCTTTCTTTTTCCTTGCGTTTTTTATAAACTCCAGTCGTCGGCTGTTCCAACGGCATTATATAATTGAATCTGCAGCCAAAATAATGAAAGGCAAAATCAAACAGATGCTTAATAGTGCGTTGGTTAAATCTAGCACAAAACCGACAGCTAGCAACGTTGTGATCAGGGCCTAGGCAAGGAATACAGTAAGAGTGAAAATCCTTATGAGGTATTTGCTTCCCACAAGAAATACAATTGTTAACTTTTTCTGACATTGGTCTGGAACAAGAAAAAAGTTTCCCCAACGGGGTACTTAGCTTTAATGAAAACTTCGGATCTGAAATTCGTTTTTGAAAATCTCAAGAGATGGGCAGACCGGCACTTGCAAACTGCTTTTGCTTCGGGCACCGCGTGGCAAGAAAGACTGAAGAAAATGTCGTTGGCTGCATCTTTTATACCCCTGGCGCGCTGACGTCAGGGAAGAGGCGACAGCAACCAACGCCGGACCTAGACTTTGGAATTCAGGCCGACTGCGTGTAGCCTGCCAGCAGGATAACCCAAGTGCAATGACTGCGACAGCGAAACACGATGAACATCAACATTTAGCTCTTTCAAACATAACGGGAGCAATCAAAGGTCTTTATCCAAACTACTGCCATCTTTGCAACACTCTAAATACATAAAACAATCGGTTCATTTTTTTAAAGATAAACCAATTAAAAAAATCATACTTAGAAACAACTACATAATACAAGTTATGTGTTGCAAACAACTTATGAAAATATAAGAAATTAATTATGACAGAAATTAGTAGTTATAATTCTAATCAGTCAACCACTTCAGGTATGCAGACTTTTGAAACTAACTAAAAGTTTACTGCTCTCACTCAAAGAGACCGTTCTTGCCATTCTCAACAGTTGACCTTTCACGAGACTTCTTTTGTACATCAAGGGGTGACAGCACCTGCAGTGGAGATAACGGCTGCAAAATGCTGGCTTTCTATATATATAGCAGAAAAAATGCAGTGTACCTTCTTAGTGATCATCATACCCAAATAATATAATCACACCTACGTTCATGTGTGAGCCTTTACAAAACTGCAAGTCCGAGATTATCCACACATTTCTTTAACTTAATCTGAATTACTCCATAACACAAAATAAAAATATCATCTAGAAACTGGATGTACACTGTATAACATTTAACAAAGTCAGAGCACCAAATATACTTTTTTTCCTCAACTCCACAAAAACTGGCACAAATGGGGGCACAGGCTGCCACCCCCTTTGGTTTTCTTATAAAACTCCCATCAAAATACAAAAAATTATTAGTTAAAATTAACTCCACAAATTCTATCAAAAACACAATATCCTGACAGTCCAAAAATGGACATAGAACTAAGGGTTCATTAAAAGGGGCCAAATCATCATCTCAAGGTATACAAATATGTATCAATCACATCTATACAAACAAAACTTAACTGTTCATCACACAGTTGACTCTCAAATTTCCCCAGGAATCCTTGAGCATGCAAGTATATTCCATGTAAAAAGGTTTTAACATCTTATCAGTATAAACTGCCAGTGGATAGGTCTTTGATCCTTGGGCTGCAACTACTGGTCTAGACTGAGGACTTCATACATTTTTACATACTTTAGGGATCCCAAAAAACTGAAGGGGTGAGAGGATTAAGAGTAAATATGAAGTTTTACGTAGAAGAAGTTATCGTGTCCTGTAACAATCAATCATAAAGAAATGAATCAATATTTCTGTATGCTACATTAATTTTGTTATGGGAAACTTGCTCATGCATATCAATGTCTTGTAAAAGATTGAACACAGCACTTCTGCAGTGCACTGTATCCATTACTGCAAAGACTCTTCCATTATCAGGTTTCATAATTCTTATACTTGAGTCCCCTGAAAGAGCTTTTAACAAAGCCCTCTCTAAGATAAAGAAATTATTTTTACATTCACTAAAGGCTTTGCAAATATCTTTTTCACATGCCTTTTCAAATGACTGAATTACAATACTGGGGATTGGGGTTGAAAACACTTTTTTCTTTAAAGTGAACATTAGTGTTCTCTGTATAAGCAACCACATCACTAAAATACCAAGCTAAATGAAATGTCTTTGCAAACAACCTATTTTTGTCGCCTTAATGGAATAAATGTAAGGCTCCTTTTAAACAGCTTGAAATGATCTGCTGTAATATCCAAACTGCAGTAATTAAACAAGGGGAGAAGGGAAGAAAGAAGAGGATGTTAATGGATCATCTAATAATATCATGTTATAATGGTGAAAGAATCAGTATTTGAGGAAACCACACCACAACCCACATGAAGAATTATGCATACTTAAAATGTCAAATGCAGTTCTAGGACATGAACAGCATGGCTCTAGTGTATTCATAGTTAATAAATTTATAAGTATTCTGCAAAAGTAATGCAAGATCAACAACCACAGTCAGTCCTAAAACTTATGATTTTGCAATGTACTCATTAATTGCAGTCATTATGCACAGAAATTCCATTTTTTAGGCAAAAGAATATCTCAACCACATACCCAGAACAAGTTAAGAGTGCTTGATGCTTATACTATCTACCGGATCTGTAGCTCTCTTGTAACAAAACATTAAATCTCTGCTCCATTTCCTTGTTGCTAAACTGAGGTGTCCCAGTTACATACCTGAATTAGCTGCTCTTTAAGCTTGTAGATAGGAAGACTCTCTCGCTGTTCAAGGATAGACATCTGTGTCTTCTTACCATAAGAAGCCTTCTTCCCTCCAAAAGCATGTTTCTTCCATTCAGGGATATCAGTTGGCATCATCCCAATTCCTCTCATGTTAGCAGCAATCTGCCTCCCATCAACTGGAAAAACAAGGATAATTACTAATGTTTTCTGTCTGCAAATCAAGGCACGACATTTACAAACACTTTTACGACACTGGTCACCCTTATGTATGCTCCTCAAATTAAACTCCAAATTCTAAAGCATTTTGAGTCCATTATTCACAATGCACTAGTGCAGACTGACTACTGCATTAGGAACTAGTGTGATTTTCTGAGCCAAGGGATACCATTAGATTACAAAAAAACATGGACTTTTAAGGATAAACGTCTGATGGCAGCTCTTCTTGAGCATGAAACATCTGATAGACAAACTATGGAGAAAGTCAAGCAATACGGTGTCTGCTTTGTTATAGTGGTTACATGAAACAAGTTAGAAATCACAATACAGGAAAATGGGAGACTGAAAGAAAGGAGAGAGGATTAAAGGAATGGATGATGCAGAAAGCACTTAATACATACTTATAGTAAATAAAAGTAAATACCAAGGAAAAGAAAGACCTTCCAGTCATTAAGAAAATCAGGACTGCACCAAGGGTTTCAGTCAAATATAGGTAAAGGAAAAATGAGTAAGATTGTGGCAATGTAAAAGGATTACTTAGAAATAATATAAGGAATATTTATGCAGAGTCATAAGTGAATGAATTTAGATGCTGATTAGTCATTGTCAAGAAGTGAAACTCAGCAGGGAAAATTCAAGAAGACATTAGCAAAAACAGAATGATACACAACAGGTACCAACAGTCACATGCTATGTAGTCGTCTGTGAGACCATATATGTGTACAGGTGTGTGTGTGTGTGTGGGGGGGGTGCTCTAAGTGAAGGGTCCAGGACCCTCCACAGTTCCTAGGTTCACCTAGACAGCTAATCCAACTGCAGTATGCAAGTGTATTACATTAAGCCTCAGCCTTATATAATTAGCCAAGCAGCATATTGTGGAGGTGAAAGGAAGGCTGCATAAAACCCAGGTTTCTACATTTTGGGGCAGAGGGAGTTCTCTAGCCAACAGTGCAGTGTATTGTGCAGTTTGGAACTCTAAATTCTTTGTGTACTCCAATATATTCAAACTTTTTTGACACGGCATGCAAAAAAAGGGCATCAGAAACACTCTACTTGCTACTTTTCTAGAAAGTGATTCAAAAGATGGCACACAGAAACACACGCTGCAATGCAAAGGCAGAAAGATAAAGAAGATAGTCGCCAGACACCCTTCATAGAGGATGCTAGCTACAACATGCTCACCAGACCACAGGATATCAAAGAGTGACGGAAGGAGTACTTCCATCAGCTTCTGAATAACAAAAACCCCAAAGAATCTGAAATGCCCAAGACAAAGTCTATGATGAAAAGGGAATAAAAAATAAGAATAGCCCAAAGGAAAATACAGTCAGAGAAAGCCACAGGCTCATATGAGGTCACGACAGATATGATTGTTAGGTGGGTTAGCGAAGAAATGTACTTGCAGTAGTACGGAGAAAAACCCATATCCAAATGACTGGACAATGAGCATTCTAGTGCCAATGTGTACAAGAACAAAGGGGACATTCACAAATGTGGGCTGTAATGGGGTATCAAACCCTGTCACACCATAGGAAAGTCTTGGAAAGAGTGATTACACATGAATATCAACAGAAGTTAGATAAAAGATGAGCAGTTTGGATTCACATTTGTATGAAGCATAACCAACCCAATGTCTGCAATGAAACAGACAGCTGAAAAGAAACTATAGGTGAGAAGAAAGTCAAAATGGGCTTTCATAGAGTTGGAGAAATCATACAACAATGTCCCAAGAAAGCTGGTTTGAGCAGTCCTATAACGGTTCAAAGTCCTGGAAACACTGACAGAATTAGCACAGGCTATGTAAAATGACTCAATGAACCCAAGTACGAACACTGCTCAAACTCCTAGAGCATTTCCCAGTAGGGGTGGGTGTGCAATAGGTTCAGCTAAGCCTACTGCTGTCCACATGGGTGATGGACTACATTACCAAACTGGTTGGAAGAACAGATAACCAAAGCTGTTTTATGCACATAATGTGGCATTACAAGCAGATGATGAACAAGAACTCCAGCAAATGATAAAGGAAAAGAATAAGCAAATGAATACACATCAGATGAAATTAAGTACATACAAGACTGTTACCATGGCAAAAAATGGGGGGGGGGCTCAGAAGAAGCTGAAAATTGAGATAGAAGGAAAACGTTGAACAAGTTAACAGCTTAAGTAAACTGAAAGTAATGTGTACAGCCCGCTTCCACAGACACACATGCACACAAGGAAGCAGAGTTATCAGGGTCTTGAGAGCACCATTCTGAGCTTTCCTGCTAAGCATTTGCAGAAGCCATACAGACCCAGAATTAAAGTATGATTATTCATCATGGACAAGTAGAATTGTGGTTGGAGTTTCAGTCTACGACGATTACCCTAAAAAGCAGGGGCGGCCCGTGCTAGAGGACTGCAGCCCTCCCACCTAGAAAACAAAAAAGTAAAAAGTAAAGAAAAACGAAGTACAGAAAACATGTTTACGATCACCGCAATTCCCGGACATACTCTGCACATGCGTGGGAACACTCTCAGACTGCTTTCTCAGCAGTCTAGATAGGGGGAAAAGGCATCTCTACCCCGTCGTCTGTGCGGTGGTGACGTCACAGAATGGAGGCACTCTAGACTGCAGCAGCAGGCTGGACCAATCAAGGTGCACAACTAGCATGAAGTGCGCTGGACCAATCGCACTGCAGCTAATGTACACAGGACTTCAGTGGGCTCTGTGTGGGTAAAATGCCCCAGTTGCTATATACTGGTGGCTATGTGGGCTCTGTGTATGTAAAATTCTCCAGTTGCTATATACTGGTGGCTAGGGAGAACTCATTGTGGTGTGGTAGGGAATACCTCAGGCTTGAACCCTGTACCTTGTATGCAGGTGGCAAGGGCCTGAATTCCCTACCCACCACCATTTGTAAAAAATGTGCAGATTTTTGCCTCATATTTGTTCTGCAGGTGGATTGGACACTCTAAATTGGCCCTAGGTTTGAGTGTGTGTGAGTGCCTTCTGTGGAAGGTTGGACACCAGGCTGGCAACTAGACACTGTAAAACTCCACTGCCAATCATGAGCAGACAGGTGATCCGCTGTGGCGACCCCTAACCGGGAAAAGCCGGAAGAAGATTTGTTCTGTTCCTCATAAAATCTGTGGTTTCTATATTTTTGTTAGTGGTGCATTGTTGCCTGATAGTTACAGCTTCTCTGGTTTGATTCTTGGCTGGGGTGCTTTCTGTGTGGAGTCTGCATGTCCTCCCATCTTAGTACAGATTTTTGCCTCATATTTGTTCAGTTCCTCTTAAAATCTGTGGTTTCTGTATTTTTGTTTCTGTACACAGTCAGTGGTAGCATTGTTGCCTGACAGCTATAGCTTCTTTGGTTTGATTCTTGGCTGGGATGTTTTCTGTGTGCAGTCGGCATGTCCTCTCATCTTACAAAGACTTCATATTCTTCAGAAAGTACATGGTAACACAAAACCTTTTATTCTAGCAATTTTCTATGTTTACAAGATGGATATTTGAAATCTGTCCCTATTTTTTGGACTGTATTCCCCATTATTGGCTTTGTCCAGGTTTTTTGTGCTAAGGTTGAGATGTATGGTGAGAACTGAATTCACTAAATGGTAGCCATTTAAGTTTCAGTCTTCCTCTTTTTCACAAAACAGTTGATATGGCATAGTGGTATGTTGCTCTGACTGTTTTGCACAGGTTCCTGGGTTCCAGACTTGGCAGTGATATGTCTGGTGGTAACATGGCATTTTATTCTAGAAACTTTCCAACATTATACAAGCAATGTTTAAAATGTGCCCCTGATTTTGGGCTTTTGTCCCCCCCCCTCCCACTCCAATAAATGTTGGCTTCCAGATTTCTTGTGCTGCAAAGTTCAGAGATGCAGTTGAGTGTCGAGTAGATTTTACAAGGAGCTGAGAGCTGCAGGAGAACAAAAGATTAGTGCTGCTTATGCCAAGTCTGCTTGTACTGTTAATAGCACAACAGGTAGTGTACTTGCTTTTGATGCAGAAGGCTGTGGGTTCTATTCCCACAGTAAGTGGATGCATTGCTGATACTGTACTGTGTTAGGGGGGGTGAATGCTGCAGTCCTTTTTGGCGAAGATACCTAGTAACTATCAACCTGTTATCAGTTTGCCATCCATTCCCTATTTCAATATTACTAGCTTATCATTTTTTAATGCACCATAAGCAATTTATTCCTCAAGGGCAACATGCACTTTATTTGTAGATGAAATAATGAAATATATAAAGTTGTTTGTTAGCAGCAACCTCATTAGTTACAGATTTCTTTAATGTGGAATTATTTAGATGACTTTTACTACTTCAGAGATTGTGCATATTTACTGATATTGGTGGATTGCAGAAGTCTGAGTAGACTTTTATGATGGAAATGTTCTGAACTGGGCAGTTTTGTCATTATTGGCGCATGCATTTTGTTTCACTGTTTACTGGAAAAATGTTCAAAACAATAAATTTAAAACTCCCCCTAACAACTGTACTGTATTGTACAAGGAATATAATTTAATACGATCAGGAAGGTGTATCACAGAGTACGTGTATGTTTCATGTGCAAGGGGGCTATGATTTGAAAACAGCCCAAAGTTAATTTTTACCTGCCACTGGCAAAATGTATTTTCTTTGAATGTAGGTTTCAATGCTGTTTCAATGAATGCGAGTTTCAAGGGCAGAGAAGTTTTAATGCCAAGTCTATTTTCATTGTGATACTGCATTGTTTTGTTTAGCAGATATTTATTAGTGTTTGTGCTGTAAAATGCAAAATAAAACTTTCAAATGAAATCCAACTCATTGCAGAAGTAAAGCAGTATGCACATTAGTGTTTATGGTAAATGGGGCGAAATAATCAAGGAATGGGGCAAAATAATCAAGGAATGGGGCACTGGAATGGCTGTAGGGGGGAGAGGCTCCATTCGATCATGATTTTGTGGGGGCAAGACAGCCCCAGCTAAACTATACCTCTCAACTGTCCAGGTTTTTGCAGAATTAATATATTTTTTCTTATTATTTTTGGTTTGTTCCTCATAAAATGTGTGGTTTTCTGGCAAATCATTTAGGAATGAAGTCACTAAATAATGACAGACATTGAGTTTCAGATGTCGTAACCTTCAGAAAAATGCATGCTAAAGCAAGACCTGTTATTCTACCAACTGTCAAGTGTATACAAGAGCAATTTTTTAGTACTGTCTGTATGTTCCCCCAATATATTTGGCCTTGTCCAGATTTCCTGCATTAAGAGGTTGAGAGGTATGTGCAAATAAATCGCTTTATAGAATTAGGAATATCCAAACCTCTCAACTGTCCCCAATTTGGGCTCAAAATGTTGCTCTCCCCCTAATAATCCCTCCGCAAAATAGCAATTTTGGAAGAAAACGTGGAGGGTTTACAATTATAAATAACTGTAATGATCAGAGTTATAGATTACTTTTATTTCAGAAATGCAAGCAGATTCTCTAATTTTGTCAGCTGCTCAAGTTAACAGTACTAATATTAAAAAGGTGCCCCTTCTTTGACAGGTTCCCAGCTGTATTGTGTGGCAATTTTATATTTTTGCATCACATTTTTGGTCCGTTTTTCATAAAATTGTGGTTTTCTGTCAAATTACTGGCAAATCTTTAAAGACTGAAGTTAGAAAATAGTGACAGACATTTGAGCTTCAGATTTCATACCCTTCAGAAAATTCATACTAATGCAAGACCTACTACTATTCTATTATCTTTCTAAGTTTATAAGAGCAATATTTAAAAATTGTCCTTTGTGTCCCACCTTCTATGTATGGCTTTGTCCAGATTTCTTGCTCTGAGGTTGAGATGTATGAGTGTCGGAGCCATCACCGTCAGCCAGAGACATTTCAAATTGTGACATACATGTTGCACCCCACTACCCCATGTAGTGACCCTTGATGTGTCCAAGCAAGGCAAGGAGCAGTTATGCAGTGTAAGTGTGCAGAGTATTTCCCCATCCAAGAGGGACAGAAGTACGGCAGTGGCTTTTTATCTGTCCTTGACTTTGCAGAATGTTATGGTTTTCTATCATATTTTTATACTGTTGATTTATGTAAGACGTTGTCCGGTTCGATTCTCAGCAAGAGCGAGCGTCTTCTGTGTAGAGACATGCGTGAATGGGCGTACCTTCGCTGAAAGTTGTGCGTCAGGGCTGGCAACTGGGCAAGTAAAAATCTACTGCTAATCATTAGCGAACCGGAGTTCCGCTGTGGCGACCCCTAACCGGGAAAAGCCGAAAGACACAACAACAATACTCAGAAAATGCATGCTGTCGCAGTGCCCTGTTGCTCTGTGTTTAGGTAGCAATGCTTTAATGACCATCAGGTAAGCTTGTCGGAGATTGTAAGATGCAAGTAAGTTTTAATAAGCATACTGTTAAAGAATTACCAATATTGAAAGCCTTTTTTGCTGCCATGCAGAGAATATTTACATAACTAAATAACGTATAAGCTTTGGGTAATGAAATGCATATGACAGTATTTGTAATAAAGGACAGGATTACAGTCTTTTCAGAAGCTCATTACATTTTGTTGGAGACTTGCAGTCATCTTTGCAAGCCTTACCCATAAACTAAACAGAATGCTAATCTATTATGTGTGGTCCTGGACCATAACTTGTGCAGTGATCCTTTAAGCAATTTATTTTGAGCTTGTTTCTTGTTTGCTGTTCATTTTTTACTTTGATCATGTCTTCCCCATGAAACAAGTAGATAGTTGTTGTCAGGCAGCAGGTCTTTTTTGGATAAGAATAATTTTTACAAGTGGGGGTATCACAGATTGCTACTTTCAGCATGTTACTTGGTAATTTTATAAAGCTGAATATAAATTATAAATGGAACTGCACTGCAAGGAGAAGTGGCTTGACTTGAGTGCTGCTTTTTCTATACTTAATTTTGACTGGCATTCCAGTAATGTATTTAAAAAAATAATTTATTTTTTCATGCCTCACAACCTTTGTGTTTCCATCTAGATATTAAATAAACTGTCATGTAGCCAATGCATTGAAATATTTTTTTCTTCTACACTTCATTTTGTCTTGACTGGACTCTTGCAATGACGGTTTGGCACAAGTTCCAGTTGTTGTGGTTTTGAGCATAGCTCCACCCCCTTCTAGTTGGCCCCACCCCTTCCCATTGGCACCACCCATTCAGCTGTCTTCTGCAGCCCCCTTTAATTTGAAGTTAACAGGCGCCACTGCTAAAAAGGAAAGAAAAGATTCTGTGCAGCAATGAAGATGTTGTTGTAACGTACAATGGTCAGGAAGAGAGACTGAGAAAAGTGACTATTCAGGTTGCATTCTACTCTGTTACCTGGGTTTGATGTGACCAAGGGTTGATGCATTCTGGAAGTGCTGGACTAGGAGGAGAGGCAACGGGGGGAGGAGATAGAGAATATATTACTTGGGAGAGTGAGATGTAATGATTTGCTGACTGCAGTGGAAGGTTGAATGGATATTAATTGTTGAAGAATGGCTTGTTCTTGTGAAGGAGAAGGAGGAAGAGACAGGTGGAACAGTAAACATTTTTCATCCAAAGTGACTGCCGAGTCCAATTTGTCTATTTGAATTACTGCAGCCCTTTTATTATCTAGTGCAAATTGTCATTGGGCTCACAAACAGAGTCAACAATTTGGATACAGACACTTATGCAAACAGCAGCAGATGACTTGGTCACAATTTAAAACACAGATACCCCCGAAATAACTGCTTCCACCACAGCCTCTAAAATCTGACCTGTACCTCATAGCAGTGGAGGGGTGAACACTCCAAGTATGGGACTGCCTGCTAACTTTATGCCATTGTGGTGAAGGTTATATGACCAAAGAATCACCAAGGGTGCTACACAAGGTAGACAGTCTCAGCAGGAGCCCTGAAAAATGGGTGGCCAACACAGGCAGTACTCAGTCCTGGAGAACAGATTCTGCAGGGTTTGCAACTCTCTCAGGTAAAAATATACACCATAATAGAAACCACAAGAAGACAAAACTTAGTTCAATTCGGTACGGCAGGAGAAAGCCCAATTGCAACATTTTGAACCAGAGAACTTGCAACTTGATGAAGGGATCTGATGAAAGCTGAAAAGAAGTTAGGTCCTCACGAGGGAAATCCTGACTATTAAATCCATGACACATGTTCATACAACCTATAGCACTGGGAGATTGTCACAAATCATATACAAGATGACACATTACAACCTAATGGTTATTGGAGCCAGCGAAATGCGATAGACTGGATTAGGCAAGATTATTTCAGAAGATGTTACTGAGGTGATAGGCATGAGAATGCAGCTACTATACTACTGAGCAAGGAGGCATCAAACAATTTAGTCAGTCGGGAACCAATCAGCAACAGAATTATTTCAGTATGCCTACAGAGCTGTTTCACCGAAATAACGTTACTACAAGTTTACACAACAACAGAAGCCCCCACAGATACTGAAAAGGAAGAATTTTATAAACAGCTGCAAGATGTGATGATCTCAAGTTCCAGCTATAACCTTAGAATTGTGATGAGTGATTTCAATGCTCAAATCGGAAGCAACAGAGGGGGATCTGAACACGTCACTGGCTCCGCTGCTTTATGAAACAGAATGGATAATGGCTATAAATTACTGCAGTTCTACAGTGACCTTAAAGTTGGGGGCAGCGTATTCGAACACAAAGACATTCATAAGGCAACATGGCATTCACCCAATGGATACATGGTGAATCAGACTGATCACACTTGCATATCTCGATGGGCGAGTATGCTTCAAGATGTCTCAGTACGATGGGAGAGTATGCTTCAAGATATCACAGTGCGACAGTGAGCTGATGTTGCATCTGATCACTACCTTGTGGTTGCATCAAAGAAAAAGTACAGTTTTGTACCTACCATAAATGTAGATGTCCGAACTGGATAGCATCTGCAGTCATAACAAATGGGTTGTCCTGTCGTCAGGCAGCCCTTCGGTCGGCCGGATTCCAAAGTCTGGGTCCGGCTTCGGCTGATGTCGCACTTCACCCAACGTCATCTCTGCTGGTCTTCGGGTATAAAGGCATCAGCCGACGCCATTTTCCTCAGTGTTTCTTGCCCCAGATGCCAATTGCCCTCTTGGAAAGCTAAATTTTGGATAATGCCAATGTTTCCAAAATAGTAGAAGGCAAACACAAAAAATAAACATGTATGTACATATATACAAACAAATACACCATAAGAGACTCCCCCCCCAGCTAGCTATTAGGAGGTAATTACCCTAGGAGTACCACAGAGGGGAAGGAGGGAGGGTAATCCTGACTGCAGATGCTATCCAGTTCGGACATCTACATTTATGGTAGGTACAAAACTGTACTATGTCCTTCATGGATGCATCTGCAGTCATAACAAATGGGTAGAATACCATAGCCAACTAAGGGAGGAGGAAAAAGAATTATGGTGTAGTCAGGATCCCTTGCAGTACAGCAGTGGCAAACCCTGCTCGGGATCTAGAGTATAGAGGTAAATTATAATGCTTGGCAAATGTATGCACGGAGGTCCAAGTAGCCGCCTCAATAATGTCCTTGGTTGCCACTCCTCTTAAGAAAGCTGTGGTAGTGGCTGTAGCCCTTGTAGAATGAGGTCTTACGATCTGTGGGACTGGTTTTCCATGGTAGGAGTAACAGAATCTTATGCAATTTCCTATCCATTTGGAGATTGTCTGTTTGGAAATTGCTTTTCCTTCCCTTCCTGTTGCATAGGCTACAAAGAGCTGGTCAGTTTTTCTGTTACCTTTGGTTCTGTCCAGGTAGTAGCGTAACTGTCTATGTACATCCAAGGTATGTAGCATTCTTTCACCTCTGTTTTGTGGGTTGGGAAAGAAGGTAGGTAGGTGGATTGCCTGGTTTAAAGACACTCTGGATACCACCTTAGGCATAAATGTAGGATTAGTTCTCATGGATACCCTATCTTGATGGAAGATTAGGAAGGGTTGCACTGCCATTAAGGCCTGTAGTTCCGAAACCCTCCTTGCTGAAGTAATAGCCAGTAGGAAAGCAGTTTTCCATGACAGGTGTTGTAGATCTGCTGTTGCTGCTGGTTCAAACAGAGGGAGTGAGATTTTTCTAGTACAAAATTCAAGTCCCATGCTGGTAATGGTAGTTTCCTAGGAGGTTTTACATTCTTGATCCCTCTGAGGAAATGCCTGAGTAGAGGATGTGAAAAGACAGGCGGATCAAAGCTGTATTCTGATGAGATAGCTGATGCATGTATCTTGATGGAGGAATAGGACAGGCCTATATGTAGAAGCTCTGCCAAGTATTCCAGAATGTTAGCAATATCTATGTTCGACACATCTTTTCCTCTTTCAGTACTCCAAATGACGAACCTTTTCCATTTTCCTGCATAGTTCCTTCTTGTTGAAGGTCTGCGGGCTTCAAGGATAATGTCTTTAACCCTTTGTGAAAGGTGTGGGTTAGTTACTGCTATGTGAGGTTCCAGGCAGTCAGATGCAAGGTTTTTAGGTTTGGATGTATGATGCTGTAGTTGTTCTGAGTTAACATCAGAGGCATCAAGGGTATTGACCACATTTTCTCCCGAGACATGCTCCTCAGCAGTGGATACCAGTGTTGTCTTGGCCAGTTCGGAGCTATCAGAATTATCCTTGGACGTTCCTCTTTGATTTTCAGTAGTACCTTGTGCATCAAGGGAAGAGGTGGGAATGCATATGCTGTCAGGCCTTTCCAGCTGAAGGATAGAGAGTCCACCTTCCATGCTAGTGGGTGGAATGTCCTTGTGCAGAATTTTTTGAGCTGGTGATTTTGTGGGGAAGCGAATAGATCTATTAGTGGCATTCCCCATTTCTTTGTGATGACCTTGAAGATGTCCGGGTGTAGCATCCATTCGTGAGCATCCGAGGTGGTTCTGCTTAAAATGTCTGCTAGGGTGTTCTCTTTTCCGGGTACAAATATTGCCTGTAACTGGATGTTGTAGCTTAGAGCCAGATTCCAAAGGTCCAAAGTCATACTGCATAGGGGGTATGAATGAGTGCCTCCCTGTTTGTTGATGTACCACATGACTGTGGTGTTGTCTGCCCTTATCATCAAATGGCCTTCTTTGAGGAATGGTCTGAATTTTAGCATTGCCAGCTTTACTGCCAGCATCTCTTTTTGGTTTATGTGCAGGTGCAGCTGTTCCTGAGTCCACAGTCCTTGTACGCATTTGTCCAGCATGTGTGCTCCCCATCCTAGGTCTGAGGCATCCGTTGTGATGGTTTGGCTTGCTTGGACGTTGTGGAAGGGTAGGCCTGGGTTTGACTGGCATGCCTGAGCCCACCATAGGAACTCCTGTTTTAAGCATGGGATTAGTGGTATTTCTGTTTCTAAGCTGTGCCTGTGTTGAGACCATAAATTCTTTAGGTACCACTGTAACTTTCTCATATGTAGTCTGGCATGTGGGACTAAGATTATGCATGATGCCATGAATCCCAAGGCCTGCAGAACTTTTCTTGCTGTTAGTTTGTTCTGCTTTGTTAAGGCCAGGAAGTAAAGAGGAAGCTCTTTTTGTTTTTCTGTAGTTAGGAATGCCATTTGTTTTACTGTGTCCAATTCCGCACCCAGGAAAGTTCTTGTCTGAGATGGTATCAGCCTTGACTTTTGTAAACTGACTGTGTATCCCAGGGCTTGAAGCAAGTAGATGACCCTTAGTAAATCTGTTGTCAGCTTGCTTTTGTTGTCCGCTTGTAGCAGGCAGTCGTCCAGGTATGGATAAATTTGGATTCCCTGTACTATGCAGTGAGCGATTACTGATGCCAGGCATTTTGTGAATACTCTGGGCGCAGTAGATAAGCCAAAGGGCAATGCTGAGAATTGATAATGCTCTGATCCTGCAAGAAATCTGAGGTATCTTCTGCAATTTGGTCGAATGGGGACGTGCAGGTATGCCTCCTTGAGATCTAGAGGTACCAGCCAACACTCCTTGCCCAGCATGGGAAGAAGTTGCTGTAGGGTCAGCATTTTGAATTTTGGGACCATGATATATGTGTTTAAGATGGACAGGTCGAGAATAGGTCTCCAGTTTTTCTCTTTTCTTGGTACTAGGAAGAGTCTGGAGTAGAATCCTTTGCCCTGTTCTGTTATTGGTACTCTTTCCACAGCTCTCATCTTTGTTAATTCCGCTATTTGGTGCAGGGCTTCTATTCTTTGATTTGGGGGCAGGTTTGGCATTCCTCTTTTTACTGGTAAAGTGTGGAAGTGGAACCGGTAGCCTTGGTCTATGGTTTGCAAAATCCACTTGTCTTTTGTGATGTAGTGCCAATTTTTCGAGAATAAGGCCAGCTTTCCGCCTAATGGTGCTGCTATTTGCTCTCTGGTAGGCGGAATCAGAACCAAGTCACTGTGATTGTCCTGTTGCAGTGGCAGTGGTTGTGTCTGTGCCTCGGTTATTGCCTTGCCACTGTCGTCCTCTGTAGGCACCTCCTCTGGATTGATTTCTGCCCCTAGAGCGTCTGTTCCTGCCCCTTGATCTTGTGGAGTCAGGAAAGGACCAATTTTTGGCAGGCCAGTTCCTGCTAAACCTTGGGGGCTGAACCTGTAGGAAATCTTTAACTGTTTGTACAGATTTTGCCTTCTCTTCCATTTTCTTCATTACCTGCTGGGCAGGTTCCCCAAACAGACTGGCCTTATCCATAGGAGCATCCAATAGTTTAGCTTTAACGTGATCCGGTAAGACCTGTTCTTTCAACCATGCATGCCTTCTTATCACTGTGCCAGTCATGGCTGATCTAAATGAAGCCTCCAGTGCATCATAGCCACATTTTAAGGAATGGTTACTAACCTGTTGTATGTTATTCGCCATTTCTAATACAGATTTCTTATCTAAAGATTCATAAGAGGACAGCTTTTTAATTAACTGATCAAGCATAAACTCTTGGTATTGAATCATGTGAAACTGACAGTTTAAGGCTCTAGCTGAGAGAGTAGCAGAGGTGTATACTTTTTCCCCCCATCTCTCCAAGGACCTGGATTCCCTTTCAGAAGGAATAGGGTTTTTTGCTGTGGTCGAGGCTACTGCCTTAGGCCCCTGGGATATAGTTTCGGGGTCTGCAAGTGGGGCCTTGTATAGGTGGTGATGAGTGTCTGGCACCCTGTAAAATCTATCTGGTTTGGCAGGGGCTGGAGGTAATGAATCAGGTGCAGTGCAGACATCATTAAATGCATCGTCCACAACCGAAAGGACAGGAGGTATAGCTAAGGGCCTATGTTGTGGCAAGTGCAGAAAAGTTCTAAGTCTTTTTCTGGAATCTGAGAAATCCTGTCCCTGCCATTGGAATTGTTCTCTCATGGCATGTAAGGTTTCCCCAAAGGAGAATTCCTCTGGTGGAGAGGCAGCTGGAATGGATTCTTCAGCATCGGAGTCTTCATAATTGGAAAAAGGAGCCTCTGGCTGGTCTGAAATGTCTGAGTCATCCGCAGAATCATCAGAGGACACAGGCTCGGGGGGCTCTGCTCTGGGTCTCTTTTCTGGGGGCTGAGAGGCCCTGTCTGGGTGAGATTGAGATCCCCTAATTAAGGATATTAAATCTTCTGCCAGAGTAAGCATTTGTGAACTAGAAGTGGGCCTGGTTGAGGGGGGTTTAACAGGCACTGATTTAGTAGATTTGGCTGCTTTAGCCCTGGCAAAGGCCTTAATAGACATGGCTGCAAAAGGCCTAGCAGCACCACGTGCTGGGGTAGAGACATCCAAAGGGATGGTGTCTGATAAGTCACTAGTAACCACAGTTGTAGGTAAAATTTCTGAGGCGGATTCAAGTAAAGTAGCAGGAACCTCAGTAGTAGTCATGGATTCGGCTGTAGTTTGATCAGTTTTCTCAGTTTCGGCCGAAACCGAGACACTCGCGGTTTGCTTAACCGTGGTTTCAGCCGAAACCGCGGACCGCGAGTGTCGGTCTTTTTCTTTGCGTTTTTTAACAATTTGGGTAGTCGGAGGATCCGACGGCATAATGTACGCAAAATCTGAGCCGAAAAACTGTTCAGCAAACTCCGACTGACGCCTAAGCGTTCATCGGTTGAAGGAAGCACAGGCCGAACAGGCTGCTACGTCGTGGTCTGGGCCTAAACAAGGCAAACAGTAAGAGTGGAAATCTTTATGAGGTATTTGTTTCCCACAAGTTAAACAGTTATTGACTTTTTCTGACATCGGCTGAGGCAAGAAAGAGTCCCCAGCGGGTACTTAGCTTTTAGAAGTCTTGATAGTATTCGGTAGTAGTAATCTCTGGATCTGACCGACCGGCACTTGCGAACAGCTTCTGCTTGAGCCATGCGGCAAGAAAGACTGAGGAAAATGGCGTCGGCTGATGCCTTTATACCCGAAGACCAGCAGAGATGACGTCGGGTGAAGTGCGACATCAGCCGAAGCCGGACCCAGACTTTGGAATCCGGCCGACCGAAGGGCTGCCTGACGACAGGACAACCCGTTTGTTATGACTGCAGATGCATCCATGAAGGACATCAAAACTCAACTCAAGAACCAAAAGAAAAAACTAGTATCTCTTTAATTTAACACCATGTTGACATCACCTGACATGCAATTTTGAATCTGTGCTAAACTGCCCTACACCAGATGATCTGCATGACTTTAGCAATGAAGGCCAAGTGTGAACAATGACTCTGGATAGGAACTTGGCATACATTAGCAAGACTGAAGTAAAGGAAGGCATAGCCAAACTAAAGAATGGAAAAGCTCTTGGAACAGACTAGATACAATCAGAGCTGCTAAAGTATGTTACGTCTTCAGTGGAATACTTCACACGGCTCTTGAACAACATATAGACTCAGGAAAATGAACTCATGAGTGGAAAAATAGCATAATCATCATCATACCTCTACCAAAAAAGGGAGATCTTAGAGACTGCACAAATTTGTGTGGAATCACATTGTTGTCAGTCCTAGGCAAAGTTTTCACCAGTGTATTACTGAATAGACTGAAAGGAGTGGATGATGACAGACTCGGACAAGAACAAGCTGCATTTAGATCAAGTTGATCCTGCCCTGACAAGACATTTGCGCCAAGACAAATTACAGAAAAAGCAACAGCTTGGAAGAAACCAGTCACTGTCAGCTTTGTGGACTTCAAAAAAGCCTTTGACTGCATACGTAGGCCATCACTGTGGCACGTCTTGGCAGAAATGGGATTCCTTCAAAATTCATCACACTCTAAGAGTTTGTATCAAGACAGTAAATTCGCAGTTCGGTGAATAATAAGTACAGTGACTGGTTTGCAGTGGTCACTAGTGTATAACAAGGATGTATACTACCTCCATTGTTATTCGTAATAGTTATCGACTGGATTATGTGGAAAACATTACACGGAATCTCAGCAGGACTGAAATGGGTCAATGACAACAAGCTATGTGACTTGGAGTTTGCTGATGACATAGCTCTAAATGATACACAACATGGAGTGGAATGCAGACAATGACCACATCAGTGGAGAAACACGCTGGAAAAGTAGGCCTCAAAATGAATCCTGACAAATGCAAAGTGTCGGTCAGTGAATAACAACAAAGACATAATGGCTGCAGGATCAATATTAGACATGACAGAGAACTTATACAGGTAACTTCGAGAAAGAAGTGCTGGTTAGACCTTGAAAAGCAAGTGCAGCATTCAATGGACTATCTAAAATCTGTTGATCAAAAAATATTGCACTGTCCACAAAGGTGAAGCTATACCAAGCATTGGTGTTGTATACACTCTTATATGGAGTTGTGCTATGGCCAATCACAGCATCAGCCATGAGAAAACTTTAGGCTGCTCATCATAAATGGTTAAGATGCATTTTGGGAATATCATGGAAGGACAAAGTAAAACATAAGAGCATCAGAGAAAGAACGCAACAACGGAAACTTGAAAATATCATTATGGAAAGAAGGCTATGTTGGTTCGGTCATGTTAACCACATGGATACTAGCAGGATTTCTATACAATCTCTCAAACTGGGAACTAGCTGGATACAAGAGAAGACCAGGCAGACCTCAACAAAAAATACAGTTTTGTACCTACCATAAATGTAGATGTTCGAATGTTCACACTGCTGCAGTCATCACACTTGGGTTATCCTGCCATCAGGCGGTCCCCGCAGTCGGTCAGAGTTCCAAAGTCTTGGTCCGGCGTCGGTTGCTGTCACTTCTTCCCTGACGTCAGTGCGCCAGGGGTATATAAGATGCATCAGATGCCATTTTCTTCAGTTTTTCTTGCCCCAGATGTCAGGTGCCCCCAATAGGTAGGCAATACATATTGCTAATAAAAATATACATATAAAAATAAAACAATACCTTTAGTTACAAGCAAATACACCACAAAGGTTGTATAGGATAGAAAGGTATAGATAAATCCAGCTAGTTCAGAGGAGATGGAGGGAGGGTAACCTGGACTGCAGCAGTGTGAACACTCGAACATCTACATTAATGGTAGGTACAAAACTGTACTATGTTCATCGTGTTACACTGCTGCAGTCATCACACTTGGGTTGAATCCCAAAGCTATGGATGGGTGGTGGAACTAAACAGGGTTTGGAGAGGCTAGCAGGCCCTGCAGAACTGCAGTGGCAAAGCCAGCTCTGGCTTTAGAGTATAGAGGTAAGTGATAGTGCTTGGTGAAGGTGTGCACTGAACTCCAAGTTGCAGCCTCCAAAATATCCTTGGTTGGTACCCATCTGAGGAAGGCTGTTGATGTTGCTGTAGCCCTGGTGTAATGGGGGTCTGATGTTCCCAGGCACAGATTTCCCATGGTGTATGTAGCAGAAACGGATACAATGTCCTATCCATTTTGAAATGGTCTGTTTTGAGATAGCTTTTCCTTGTGATCCTGCAGCATAGGATACAAAGAGCTGGTCAGATTTTCTGAAAGCCTTAGTTTTAGCCAAGTAGTAACGTAATTGCCTGTGAATGTCCAAAGAGTGTAGGAGTCTTTCCCCTTTGTTCTGGGGGTTTGGATAAAAGGCGGGCAAATGAATGGTTTGGTTTAGGGCCACACTGGATACCACCTTTGGCATAAAGGAAGGGTTAGTTCGTAGAGAGACTCTGTCTTGATGAAAAATGAAGAAAGGCTCCACTGCCATTAGGGCCTGTAGTTCTGAGGCACTTCGTGCTGAAGTTATTGCTAGCAGCAGGGCAGTTTTCCATGATAGGAACTGTAGATCAGCTGTGAAAGCTGGTTCAAAGGGCAGTAGTGTAAGCTTTTCCAAAACAAAGTTGAGATCCCAAGTTGGTGTTGGTGTTCTCCAGGGCGGTCTTATGTTCTTAGCCCCTCTGAGGAACTGTCTTAGTAATGGATGTGAAAATATTGGAGGATCCGTGTTGTATTGAGCTGAAATAGCTGAGGCGTGGATCTTAACAGATGAGAAGGAAAGTCCTTTGTGCAACATCTCAATTAAATATTGAAGAATCTGAGGAATATTTGGGACAAGGGGATTTTGGCCTTTAGTCTGGTTCCAGGCACAGAATCTTTTCCATTTGTCTGAATAGACTTTCCTGGTGCTGGGCCTCCTGAATGACGTCCATCACAGCTTTAGAGAGAAGTGTTGACTGGTTGTTTAGGTAATTTGCCATGCAGCCAGATTTAAAGTCTTGAGCTGGTTGTGTACAATCTGATTGTTTTGCTGAGTGAGCAGCTGAGGAATTGTAGGTAAAATCCATGGTGGGCCTTGAGCCATGTTCCTTAGTATTGGATACCAGTGCTGGCATGGCCAGTCTGGAGCAATGAGTATCATTTGTGGCCTCTCTAATCTGGCTTTCAGCAGCACCTTTGCCAGAAGAGGCAGTGGAGGAAAGGCATACACTGTCAATGTTTTCCAACTGAATGAGAGGGCGTCCACTTTCCAAGCTAGTGTGTGGTATGTCCTTGTGCAGAATTTCCGTAGTTGGTAGTTTTGGGGAGAAGCAAACAGATCTATGTCTGGGCTCCCCCATTTTTGAGTTATCATTGCGAATACTTGTGGATCTATGATGTTTCTGCTTAGATCGTCTGCCAATGTATTTTTCTTTCCTGGCAGGAATTGTGCTTGTAGTTGAACCTGGTAGGTCAGTGCTGTGTTCCACAAGGTCATTGCTTGTCTGCATAGGGGGTAGGAGTGTGTATCCCCTTGCTTGTTTATGTACCACATCACTGTGGTGTTGTCCGTCTTTACTAGGAGTTGTCCTGGATGTAGGAGGTCCTTGAAAGCTGTTAGGGCATTTTGTACAGCTAGCATCTCTTTTTGATTGATATGTAGATGCCTTTGGTCTGCAGACCATTTGCCCTGAATACAATGTCCTGCCATGTGCGCTCCCCAAGCATAATCCGATGCATCTGCTGTTATAGTTTGCCTGGCTGTGGGCAAGGTAAAAGGCTGACCCTTGTTGAGGTGACATGCCTGAGCCCACCATAGAAACTCCTGTTGAAGGCAGGGTATGAGTGGAATTATTGTTTCCCAGCTGTGGCTGTGTTGAGTCCATATGCTTTTCGGATACTATTGTAATTTCCTCATATGCAGTTTTGCAAATGGTATTAGTAGTATTCAAGATGCCATGAATCCCAAGGCCTGCAGAATTTTTCTTGCAGGGAGTTGGGTCTTTGTTGCCATCATTTTGAAGTATTGAGTTAGTTGTCCTTGCTTGTCTGGCGTGACATAAGCCATCTGGGCCGTTGTATTTAATCTGGCACTCAGGAATATTATGTCTTGTGAGGCCACTAGTTTTGACTTCTTTTCGTTTACTGTGTACCCTAGGCAACTTAGTAGGTTTTTGACAAACGCCAGATGCTTTAATAGAATGTCCTTGCTTTCTGCTTGAATAAGGCAGTCGTCCAGGTATGGATATATTTGGATCCCTCTTTGACTGCAGTATGCAATTACTGGTGCCAGGCATTTTGTGAAGACCCTGGGCGCAGTAGATAAGCCAAAGGGCAGTGCAGAGAATTTGTAATGGGTTGAACCTGCTATAAATCGGAGGTATCTTCTGCAATTTTGTCTGATAGGGACATGCAGGTATGCCTCCTTGAGGTCCAACGCTACTAGCCAAGCCTTCTTGCCCAGCATGGGAAGAAGTTGCTGTAGTGTTAGCATCTTGAATATGGGTACTTCCAGGTATGTGTTTAGAATTGAGAGGTCCAGAATGGGCCTTCCAGGCTTTGTCCTTTCGGAGAACTAGAAACAGTCTTGAGTAAAATCCTTGTCCTTGCTCCTGTGAAGGAACCTGTTAAATGGCTCTCATGTCCATGAGAGCTGAAATTTGCTTTTGAGCCTCTGCCCATTGATTTGGTGGCAGGTTTGGCATTCCTTATATCCTTGGCAAAGTGTGAAAGTGGAATCTGTATCCTTGAGATACAATGTTTAGGACCCATTTGTCTTTTGTGATGATGTGCCAATTGTCTACAAAACGTGCTAGTTTTCCCCCCAAGGGAGCTGCCAAGAGTCTCTTGCTTGGTAGTCTGAGGGGTAAGTCATTGTGTTTGTCTTCTGGTAGTTTGAGACCTGTCTTCTCCTCCTTTTTGGGTTGTGGCACCCCATTGTCGAGGCTGGTAAGAGCCTTGTGACTGGCCTTTGCCCCTTGCGCGTCTGTATCTGCCCCTCTGTGGTCTGGCAGAAGCTAGAAAGGACCAGTTTTTGGTTGGCCAATTTCTGCTGAAGCGATGGGGTTGAACCTGTAAAAAATCCTTGACCGTCTGCATAGATTTTGCCTTATCTTCCATTTTCTTTAAAACTTCTTCTGCTTTTACACCAAATAAAACACCTGCTGTAAAGGTGCATCCAATAACTTTGCTTTAACATGATCAGGTAAAGTTTGTTCTTTTAACCAAGCATGCCTGTGTATGACAGACCTTGTCACTGCTGCTCTACAAGAAGCTTCCAATGAATCAAATCCACATTGCAAAGTATGTTTTCCCACTTGTTCCGCTGCATGCAACAAATCTTGCATTTCCTTGTAATCAGCTTGTTCTGTATGTGTGAGCATTTTTTGTTTTAATTGAGACATTAAAAATTGTTGATATTTCAGCATGTGAAACTGACAATTTAAGGCCCTCATAGCTAGAGTAGCTGAGGTATATACTTTCTTTCCCCATCTGTCTAGTGCTCTAGAATCCCTTTCAGAGGGCACAGGATTTTTAGCAGTAGAGGCTTTAACCCCTTTGGGACCCTGGGAAATGGTTTCTGGGTCAGCAACAGGGCTTTTATACAAGAATTTGTGTGAGTCAGGGACTCGGTAGTATCTGTCTAGTTTGGCTGGTGCAGGAGGTAGTGAATCTGGGTTAAGGCTAGATTCTGAATAAACATCATCCACAATGTCTAACACAGGTGGAATAGCAAGTGGTCTGTGCTGGGGTAGTAAAAGGAACTCTCGGAGCCTTTTCTTAGAATCAGAGTAATCCTGGCCTTCCCAGTGGAAATGTTCCCTCACGGTATGTAAGGTTTCCCCAAAAGAGTAGTCTTCTGGGGGAGATGCAGAAGGGGTAGACTCTTCAGCATCAGAATCTTCATAAGGGGGAAAGGAATATTCCTGTTCCTCAGAAGAGTCTGAGGAAATTGAAACCTGGTCAGAGGAAGCGCAGTCCTCCTGCTGTCTTGGCCTTTTATCAGGAGGGGGATGGAAACCCCTGATTAGGGTAATTAAGTCTTCAGCCATCTTAAGCATCTGTTTCTTAGGAATGGGGCCTTGTACTGGAGACTGCTGTACGGTCTTCTTTGTTTTTAAAGGAGTTTTCAGCTTTGAGTGTAGTCTGTCTGAAGACACCTTCTGCAACTGAAGGCGTTTCAACTGCGCCGGAATCTCCTTCAGGCATGGAGTCGGAAGGGCCTAAAGGTAAAGGTTGTGGAGGCCTAGCAATCTCCGCTTGTGAATCGGATGTCGCCTGGGGTTATAAATCAACGGTCGTCAGGGGCTGCGTAGGCGCTTCACTGAAAACCGGAGAACCGGCGACTGGCCTAGCAGAGGCCTCGGAGTCTGGTTTGGGTCTCGGCTGCCTGTCCTTATCTTTGCGTTTTTTATGCATTCCGGTCATCGGTTGCTCCGACGGCATGGTATAATTAAATTTCCTACCAAAATAATGTCGGGCGAAATCAAACCGACGTTTAATAGTTCGTTTATTAAACCTAGCACAAAACTGACAACCTGTGACATCGTGGTCTGGGCCTAGGCAAAAAATACAATAAGAATGAAAGTCTTTATGAGGTATTTGCTTCCCACAAGAAATGCAATTAACTTTTTCTGACATCGGACTGAGGCAAAAAAAGGTTCCCCAACGGGGTACTTGGCTTTATTGAAGACTTCTGTCTGAAATTCGATTTGAAAATCTCAGGAGTCGGCCGACTGGCACTTGCGAACTGCTTCTGCTTCGGGCACCGCGCGGCAAGAAAGACTGAAGAAAATGACATTGGATGCATCTTATATACCCCTGGCGCACTGATGTCAGGGAAGAAGCGACAGCAACTGACACCGGACCAAGACTTTGGAACTCTGGCCGACTGCGGGACCGCCTGATGGCAGGATAACCCAAGTGTGATGACTGCAGTAGTGTAACACGATGAACATCTGGCAACAAGCTGTAAAAACAGACCTCTATCTCCTGAATATCACTTGGAAGGAAGCTAAAGAAGTGGCAGCTGAGAGGACACAGTGAAGTCAACTTGGGCCCAGTGCATCATTGATGCAGGGTGAACCGAAGACAGACCACTGACAGACAATACAAGAGTGCTAATATGAAATAACTGTGGTGACATATAAATGAAAGCCTTGATCGTATTACGCATTTGAAGAGTTGCTTTGTATATAAGTACTAAAAGGCTCGACTCTGCAGCTGATGACGCAACACAATATACTATTAATAACCTAATGTAAAGTTGTGAGTCCAACAGTCTAAGTACTGGAGGTGAGACATAGAAATGGAGACAGGCTACAGAGGCTACTGGGATGAAACAAAAAATACTGTATTCAAAGGGAGAAGGAAATAAGTAAAGACTTTAGTTGTGGAGAAATACTAGCAGTGGGGCAGTACAGAGAGCAACATTTTGGTTTACTGCTTTGACAAACACTAGGTCAACTTGATTATTAACACTTTGATTTAAAAAATAAGGGGGGGGGGATACCTTTGTAAAGCTTCACTTCATGTGCCTCTCAGTTACAAATGAGAAGAATTATCATTTTTGAAAGATAGCATCTTATTAAAATGAAATATAGAAGGTAATGCAACCCTATGCAGAAGAAAAGGCATTGGTAAGATATGTGACATGAGTTAATAGGTTATATGTTAATATAGTATTAGTTTTTTTGGCATTAAAAATTTACAATTCATACAGAGCTAATTTATTTCATGAACTCTAAATAGAAAGAAATCATTTAAACAAATTAAATAGCTGAACTTTCAAATTTGTCAACAGTGATGAATAGATGAAGGAAAACTGTTGTGGACATTCTCCTACATGATACACAAAATGAACACTACTATATAAACTGCAAAGTGGCTATACTGAAAGTATACATATATTTATCGTTACAAGAGACAAGATAATTTTTTTTAATGCTTGCTCTCTGCTAAGATTTGATTTAAAGTAGAGGGTTTTATTTTTAAGACACTAATACAACACATTTCTTGATTGTTTGAAATGATTAAAAATAGTTAAAGAAAATAAAGTCTTGAAATTATTACTATTTAGAGGAATGTTTTAATACATTTCCATTTGAATGGTCAACATATGAGGTTTAAAACACAACAAACATAGGGGGAGTTTGCATGATGTACAATTATGTTTTGATCTAGTAGATATGCACATTAAATGGAAATTTAACAAAGAAGTTAAAAAAAATGGATCTCCTAAAAAGAATAAGGAGAAGAAAATGAAACCTGTAATTAGACAATTATATTATGAAAACTTATAAAATGTATATCTACATTACTAAAATGATCAGACTTAAAGTTATAAAGATAATACAATGTTACAAAACTTTGCTTCTCCTTTCTTTTCTTCTTCTGTTCCTTCTCTTTGCAATTTATGATAAAGATGACACACTGGGCTAAGTATTAAAAGAGTTAACAGATGGTGGAAAAGAAGAGGTGAGGGGATGGGAACGAATGAAAAGAGGAATAAGGAAGTCAGAGACATGAAGAAGAAACAAGGAAAAAAAGATTCAGTGGAAATTATAATGCACAGATAAAGAAAATTATGTTTTAATGTCAAGGGTAAAAACAGCAGGTAACTTACTATGAATTAAATGACCTTACCAGTACCAAAAAGAAAGGCATGACGTATACAAAAGCATACCAAAGAAAGACATTACGTAATTGTACTGGCACTGCAGATCCTTATTTCATGGTTTGAGTACTACAATTATCTACTGTAGTACAGCACACCCTACATCTTATATCTGTATTAGGGAACTAGTACAGCTTAATAAAAGTAGGAGAGGAATGGTAGAAAGAGAGGGAATGTAAATAGAAATGATAAAGGAGATCAAAAGGAAATGAGAAGAAAGGAATGGAGGATAAGCATGGGGAGAAGAGAAACGATAGTGAAACGAGGAGGGGGGAAGGAAAAAACAGAAAAGGAATATTCTTCCTTCTTTCTATACCTTATGTTATCATGAAATAATTACACTACATATGGTTCTATACAAACATGTAAATATGCACTTTAAGTAGCTATGACACACATGATCCAGATTACATACATTTTTCTGCAAGAATTTTAAGATGCATCAAATCCCTGGATATTATACACAGGGTAAATAAATCAGACTACTAGGTTAATTTATTTAGGGGAACCTCAAACTAACAGTATACGGACTGCAAAAATATTTTGTTGAAGTGTTATTCCTTATGCTTTATTTTTTGGACGTCTTAGATGAAGTGTACTCCAGAAATGGCAAATGAAATTTTGAAAAAAAAATACAAATACTATTACTAGATCTGTAAACAGCTGTTGAAAGAAAATTAAAGAAACATCACAAAGAATAATACATGAAGACACAATACTCTACCAATAAATCCTTCAGGTGAGACATTAAACTGGTCCCATCTGCTAGAATTGAAGGTAGCTTAGGTGTAAGTAAAAGATCCAATATCACCCATCGAAAAGTTCCCCGATGCTCTGGCCAAAATGCCCCTAGTGGTATAAATACCACCTCATGTCTCTCCCAAAAAGAGGTCACTACCATGAAGGGAGTATGCCGGTCATAAAGGATTCATAAATAAAAATGAAATAAATATTACTGGCCTAAAGTATGCTCAAAAATATGTGGATTACTGTCACAGACTTTAATTAACGTGGAAGGCCTCCTCTCTGCAATCTGCGTTTGAACAGAGGAACCACGCAGGGTATTCTCTTTCTCCTGTGTTATTTGATTTATATTTAGTTACTGCCAACGGGCAAAGAAAATAAGGGGCGCAAAATTCAAGGAAACAACTGGTATGGTAACCAAGTAAAGTTAGCTTTATTAGTACATGACATTACTTTTAATCTGATAAATCGAGGAAAGGACATTTTGGTGTTATGGAACTTGTTCAGACAGCTTCAAGTCTTTGTAGGATATAAAAAAATGAAGGTAAAGAAGGTTATTTTGGTAAACTATGTACCCAAACACGAACTGGTTTTCTATCTAATGATTTAAGTTCTAAAATAAATTAATTTAAAGTAATTTCTTGTTCTTATCTGACCATAATGGACTTGCATACTACTAAATTTGATAAAGAATCAGCAATTATATAACAAAAAAAAAAAAGATTTCCTTCCTACAGGGCTAAATTACAAGACTTTTATTAGAGCTTTTTTTTTTGCTTGTTAAAAAAAACTGACTTTTTCAATTAAAGACAAATACAATATGAATATAAACATGTTATGAGACATCTCAGGATATTAGCATTGACTAAGACTAAACCTAACGCATGGGACAATAATTTACTCAGTATTCAGCAAAAATCTACAAAGGTACAAAAAGTACAGAACAGGGAAAATATGGATAATATTCAACATTCTAAACAGAAATTATTAGCAAGTTTTAAATCACAAACTATCGAAATTATTGGAGAAACTCAAACTTCCCTCATGTTCTAAAACATCTATGAAGCTACATAAGATGGCAAATAGGTCTACAATACTGGTTAACAAATTACACTGATTTTATCAAATGTTTTGGAGAAAATAAAATGTATCAGACACAGAAGTCATATTATTAAAATTAAAAAAGACGGTGAAGACTTTAATAAAAAAATACTCATATAACACTGGATAAGAATACAATTACAGTTTTGCTAAACGGAACATTAATAAGACTCTAAGAACAAAATAATAAATTTTTAATACCAATATCTAACAAACAGAACTGCAAACAACAATCGGATACCTCCATCTTGGAAATATTCACTAATAATCCACATTTTAAAACTGGATTAGCATCATGGTGAACATATGCTTTTTGACCCATATTACTATTGAATGGATTATAAGAATTTTCTATCAATGTATGTTGAAAGAATGAAAACTTGTTTTAACATCATTTGTATATGAAAAACAAACTGAATTTATTATAGACTATCATCACAACAATATTAATTCTGAAAGACTATGTAGATAGATATAAAGACAGGATAACTATTCTAAGACTTGACATAAAAAAACAAAGCTTTTGATACATTGAGATGGGAATAATTTCACAGAGGAGAAAATCTTAGTTTCTCTAGAAGAAATTATTTATGAAGACAGGATGGTAGGGCATGGAAGTGACATGCTGAAAAAACAGACAGGAAAAATGTTGCCATGAAAATGGTATTTTAAGAACATCTAGATGAGGATGGGCTGCACAAAACTGAAGCAACAGTAGACTTTGGGACATACAGTTTTCTGCCAGTTTACTCTGACTACTGAGATATAAGAAACAACTTTAAAAAAATATATATATGTACATATATATGTATGTGTATATCTATACATATATATATATATATGTATATATATCATAGGTTCATAGGGTGGCACTAGGCTATCTGCCCCATTTATAATATAAGCAGAGTGGTGTTTGGTTTGGCCGCCACTTTTTTAGATTAGTTGACTGTGTCTCTGTATAGTAGGTCACAGAAGATAGCCCTTTTAAGGTTAGTTTACTGTGCCTCTGTCTAGTAGGGACACAGAAGAGATCCCAGGGTAAACTCACGATCTCCCATCCACTGTCAAGATTTCTCTTGAAGAGGGTCAGTGAGGGGCTCTGCCTAACATGGATTGGGATTTTGTTCCAGAGTGAGGGGAGCCTCTGGGATATGAATCTGTCCTTCCAGCATGTCCTATTTATTTCTGTGCTGAGGTTTATGTCCCTGGAGCGTGTAGCTCTAAGGGATTTGGATTTCCTGAGGTGGAGCATGTCCATTAATTCTGGGTTGGACATGGCTTTATACGTCCGGAACAGATCGCCTCTGAGTAGGCAGTAAGCAACCGAGTAGAGCTGGAGTTTCTTTAGCCTAAATGCGTAGGGCATCTGTTAGAGTCCCTTGATCCTCCTTGGTGAGGTACTTTTGGGGTCTTTCCAGTTGCTGCAGGTGTCGGGTAAGGTACATCCCAAATGGGGGATTGTATTCCATTATGGGCCTGATGAGTGATGAGTAGAGGGGCACAATGACCTCTCTTGATCTAGATGTGAAACCTTTCTTGATAAGGTGGGCTATATAGAAGGTCTTTCTAACCACTTTGGCAATGTGATTGTCAAAGGAGAGATTGCTATCTACTTGGGTCCCCAAATCCCTAATTACTTCTTCCGTACTTAATGGATTACCACCTATGTGGTAATTTGTGGGCACTTTGTTTTTCCCCAAGGGATGACTATGCACTTTTTGGCATTTAGCTTTAGGCCATGGCTCTGGCACCAGTTATCTGTCTCTGTGAGACCCTTCTGGAGGATGCTTGTGTCAGTCGGCGATTCGATTATGGCACCCAGTTTACAGTCATCTGTGAACTTGGTTAGCCATAGTCCTCCCGTGTTAGCCTGTACCTCAGAGAAATATATACCGAACAAGAAAGGTCCCAGGACTGAGCCATGTGGGACGCCACTTGTAACTTGT
>NC_056747.1:1173902112-1174012112 GCF_019279795.1 Protopterus annectens | reverse complement strand
GCAAATGTAGACACAGTACTCGCCTCTGTTTGAAAAGTTTGGAAAGAATACTGGCAAATTAATAGTCTGATTGATATTAGACTCTGACACTACTTTAAAGTAGAAATGTGGGATTTAAGAAACTCTGTCTTTGTAAAAAATCAGATAAGGTAGGTAGTCAGCATAAGGTCTGAATTTCTGATATTCTTCTAGAAGAGGTGATTGTCACAAAAACTAATGTTTTCCATTACAAAAACTTTAGATCAGTCTGCAGATGGTTTGAAGGGGGAATGTACAATGGTGCGCAATGCTAGGTTTAGGTCTCAAGGTGGAGTAGGATCTTTGAAAAGAGGTTTCAGTAAAATTATCCCTTCTAAAAATGACTTACAAAGTCTATGAGAAGCCAGGGGACATTTTTCCAAACCATTATGGGAATGTGAAATTGCTACTAGATGTATTCTGATGGTAGATGGGGAAGCTTACACATTGAAAAGTGAGGCTAAGAAATCTAAAATATTACTGACAGAGGAGGACTAGGGGGCCAATATTCTGTTCATGAGCCCAAAAGGTGAATCTCTTCCATTTACTAGTATATAGTTTGCAGATGGAAGGCTTATGAGAAGAAAGGAGAATTTGGCGTGCTAGGGAAGAAAGGTTAAGTCGCCCGGCAACTAATGGAACTGGAAGAACCATGTTGTCAGCTTGAGGTTAAGAATGTCTGGATGAATTAGTCTGCCTGGATGGGACTGAAGGTCTGCAGGTGGGTCCAAAGTCATTGAATCAGACAAGGCCAAAGAAAGGGGAACCATATCTGTCGAGGACAAAGGGAGCAATTGGGACTACTTTGCTCTTCAATCAGCGTGATTATGTAAGAATTTTGGAATTAGAGGTATCGGGGGGGAAAGGCATATAGGAGTCCAGGGGGCCAAGTGTGAACTGTGTCTCTTGGTGGCTTCCCTGGAGAGGGACTCAGGGCAAACAAGTTGCTGCACTTCTTTAGGGGAGAGATGAATAAGTCACAGCAAAGCTGGCCCCATTGACGGAAAATCTTTTCTGTCACTTTGGGATTGAGAGACCACTGGTGGGGTCAGAGAATAAATCTGCTCAGTTTGTCTGCTATCATGCTGGAACTCCCCCGATTGTATGTATCAGAAATCGTTTGGAAGAGATCGCCCGCTGCCTCATCTGAGTGCTTTTTGACAAAGGAGGATAAGAGTTGGGTCCTCCCTGTTTGTTGCTGTACCAAACTACTGACATATTGTCTGTTTGAACTGCAACTGCTCCTACAAGAAGAGCTGTTTGAAAGGTTTGCAATGCTAAAAGCACTGCTCTTGGCTCCAGAACACTGATATGTAAGTTGGCCTCTAAAGGGGAACAAGTGCCTTGGACAGTCTTGCCCAGAAAATGCCTCCTTCATCTGGGAGGCATCTGTGGTCACTATGGCCTTGGCTTCTGGGAGGACAAAGGGGTGCCCCAGGAGGATTTCTTTACAGTGAACGTACTAGGCTAGATCCTTTCTGTAACAACTGGTGATCAGAATCTGGTCCAACATAGGTTGGTATAGCATAGATCACTGTGATGCCAGCAGCCACTGTAGAATTCTCATGTGATATTTGACCAGGGGAACTGGAGTTATTGTCACTGCCATAAAACCTAGAGCCTGTAAAATTAGTCGAGTGGTACCTTCTTGCTGTGGACTATTTTCTGAACCTGAGTTATGATTTTTTTTGAAGTCTCAATGGAGGAAGGGATGCTACAGCTGCTGTTGTATTGAGCACTGCCCCTATAAGCTCTAAACTCAAAGTTGGAGTCAAGTTGAGATTTTGTGTGATTTACAGTTAGTCCTAGGTATGCACAGGTCTTGAGGACGTAATCCCTTGCCTCTATCAATAGATGCCTGGTCGGAGTGGTAATCAGCCAAAGTACGGAAACTCCCAGAATTCTTGCAGTCTCAAGTGAGCTGCTACTACTGCTATACATTTGGTGAACACCCTGGTGGCTGTGGTGAGACCAAAGGGCAGTACCCTGAATTGATAATGACTGGCTCCCAGATGGAAGTGGAGGAACTTTCTGGAGGTTTGTCTATTTTTATGTGGTAATATGCATCCTAAAGATCTACCAAGCACATCCAGTCATCCTTTTCCAAAAATGGAAGAATGGACTGTACCATGACCATCTGGAACTTCATTTGTTGAAATGATATGGTCAAGACACTGAGATCCAAACTTGGTCTCCAACCCCCAGACTTTTTTGGCACTAAAAAGAATCTTGAGTAAACTCTGGACCCTCTCTGGTCTTGTGGGACTTCTTGGATGACTCTTTCTCTAGCAGTTTTTTGTATTTCTAGAACTGCTGGTTCCCTCCGATTGGGTGGAACATCTGGGAATTTTTTGCATACGGGGATGAAGGGAAAAGGGTAAGGTGTAACCTCTGGAAATAATCTGTTGCACCCAAGAAACTGTTGTTATATTTAGCCAGGTTTTTTTGGTGCAAGATTAAGCGTCCCCTGATTGCCTCCAGAGGAAGACAATCAGGCCTCCTTTCAGGAACACTGAAAGAGCTTAACTGGGAAGGAATACCTGAAGCCCTGGTTCTGCAGACCAGCTCTGCCATGTGGATGGTGTCTTCCATTGTAGTCCCCCCCCCACTGCCCCTGGAAGAACTGGCACTAAGTGTGTGCTGGAACGGCCCTTGGGATTTTTTGAACCACATATTTCCACCACTCTTCTGATTTCCAGAAAAGGGCCTTTGGAGGAGGGTGAAAAAACGCACACCCAGAGCAGTGAGGGTCTTGGCATCTCTTTCTTACACCTGGATAATGTCTCTCTAACTTTTGGGACAAACAGAAATGATCCGTCAAAAGGAGCACTGACGAATGAAGACTTACATGGCTCCGCAAAGTCATGCAGACACATCCAGACATGTCTCCTTATGGCTACACCTGAACCTGCCCGCTCTGATGGTCCCTTTAACCACATACACAATGAGCCTCATGGACAAGTTTGACACACACTACAGGGTTGCCAACTGGGAAGCAACTTTTTGTTGTACTCCCTCTGTAACAGCTCCTGCCTAGGTATCCGACAACTCCTTAATCAGATACCCTTGAAGCCTGGTAAAATATGCCAGGAAATTCAAAGACCTTATGGCAAAAGTCAATGAACAGTAAATCTGCTTTCCAAACTTATCCATTGCCTGACTCTCTTAGGTGGATGCACAGATGAACTCAGGGAGTTCCTTCTTCATGGCAGCTGCTATGACCATGGCATCAACAACTGAATATTTAGCCCAGAATTGTTTGTCCTCGGGTGCAGATAAAATTTTGTCTGGTCTCTTGGAAATGGGTTCAGTGGTGTCTGGTACCTTCCACTCCTACTGATAAATCAAATTAATGATTTCATCAGCAGGTGGGAATCATCCAAGAGGTAGACAGGCGAGTACCAAAAGCCTGCATGTACACTGATTATTCCAAGGAAGGATTTTGGGACTTCCAGTCATCCCTCTGTTTCAAAATTTCTAGGAAGTCTCCATAGGAGACATCATCAGGGGATGACCAAGGGGTCCCCTTCCCCTTCACAAAAATCAGTGTCCTCCACGACCAATTCCTAAGGGGACTCTAACTGCTCCTCTTGTACTTCTTCTTCTAAGGAACCTCCTCAGGGGGACAGTCTGGGGAGGTAACAGAAACTGTGTCCGAGATTCCCGAGGTTTTGATAATCGCTGCCCAAGTGGAGACACAGGTCAAATACCTCTGCATGTGGAAGGTATCTGCTCATAGGAAGAAGGTACCCACTGAGTCACTGCCATAGACAAGTCCCTCTCCAGTGCCTCGTAGGCTGCCCCCCCATGGAAGAGGGGAGGGAGCTCGGAACTAAGACAGACTGCCTCAGAACCGTGGTCACTACCCACTCTGATGAGACAGCCCCCAAGACAGAAGCCAGAGCTGAACTAAACCATGCCAATGCTCCAAGTTGGAAGAAAGGCTAATAAAAAATCAGAGTCAACTCCTGCCCCTTAGAGCCGACAGGGCAGATACGGCCCCAGAAGGTCTCCGGATTGGAAAGAACCGAAGAACTCAAGGTAATAACTGGTTCTGAAGTGAGAGAGATCTCTGAAACAGATACAATCGGTGCTGAATGAGTCAGAGCTATGAACTTTGATGCTTCAGAGGAGGTCAGAAGAGGAGTAGTTAAAGGGTTGAATGAAAGTTTGGCTCCTCAGCCCATAGGGGCTCGAGCCAATGGGAGTCTTGTAAAACCTCTCACCCACAAAATTTTACTCACCAGTCTCTCCACATCAACTTCTGTATGACTTTTGGTGGAAAGGACTGAAGTTAGAGAGGGTGATCTTGGCCTTTGTGAGAAAACTTCGGGTAATTAACCCACAAAAGGATTAACAGATGGGGAGTAACTAGTTCTGGGTAAAATTTCTTTTTGCATATTATCTGTACTCTGCGCCAATGTAGTCGACATCGAGGAGGAGCCAAGAAGCAAAATTTATTGTGCCAATGCCTTTGGTGTAAATGCTTTTGAAGCAGGAATAGTAGTCAGTGCTGGAGATTTTCCTGGTACCAAAGTCTTAGAACCAGAGCCCATTGGTGCCAAGGAACTTTTAGGAACTGAGGATCTAGGTTTCTTTGGAGTCGATGCCAAAGGAGACACTGGTACTGACAAACTTCTCTTTTTGCTTTTCTCCAAAGAGCAAAACTTCCAGAACACCCACAAACTGTAGAAATAACACAAATAAAGGCAAACTGATCCACTCCCAAGTATTTACTTAGCTCTTTTGTTTATAAAATACAAACTTTCTCAGAATAAAAGCTTAAAAACGTGAACCACAGTGGCAAACTCATTTATATATGCACTAAAAACCATGTGATAAAACTTGCCTCAGTCTGGAACCAGCATTTAAAGATATATTACATGTGCAGTTTGTATCACTTGCATTTTCATATACATTACATACTTTCCCACTGCTAAACAAATACCTTCATGAGTGCATACGTTTAGAATTAGTCCCAAAAGGCCTACGTATGTAGAAGTTTCCCACTGGGCTGATTAGGGACTCACTTTTACATACTGAAATTATACAACTATTTAACAAACATGGTTGCAGACTACTGCAGTGTCTTATTAATGACAACATTAGGAAAATGGATGAACAACTAGCTACCATTCAAAAAACAGATAGAAATATACAGAATTATTTACTTTTTGATAACAAGAAGGCTGACTATTATGCATTGCTTTCAAGGGTAGACAAATCCCTTCTAGACCTGAAAATAAATAAATAAATAAATAGATAGAGAGAAAAAGGAATTTGAACAGGGGAACGCATATCCCCAGCCCCCTTTGAGACAACAACCTTCAATTATTGCATATAATGACAATGACTACCTTGAAGATGAATTCAACATTGAATTTAACAATGAAGACCACACAGGCTTACCCCCTTTATCCCAGTCCCCTCTGTGGAGGTCGGAATGACTGAGGAACCAGAGAGGGGTGGTTTATTACAACAACATCGGCAATTTCAACTATGGTGGACAGAGTGGGAATGGATAGGGGAGAGGGAGGACTACTTACAACAATAACAGTAGTCACAACAATTACACGAACTGATAGATTTTATTTGTGACACTCCCACACCTTGCACCATCCTTTATAACAATAAGCGTGACTTTAAGATTTATAACTACAGTGGTGCCTCTTTGGACAGTAACATAGCTAACATTTTTGAAAAGGGTCTTTCCTTTGTACCAGCTTGCAATGCGATGTTAAATGATGTTCTTATTAACTTAAAGTTATTTACTAGAAAGTTAAATTTTGCTTTCTTTTTTAAAGATTTAGACAAAAGAACAATGTTAACAGATATGTAAAACCCAGCACCTTTAACCCTGCATTGCATCCTATTGTGTTTGTATATGAGAAATTATGCGAGTTTGAAATCAGAAAATTGTTTTTGAATATTAAGCGACAGAAACATGATGGTAACAATTTAACTTATTCAGAATATATGACACAAAGATATTTGTGACAAGCAGTTACGGGTAATGAAACCCAATAAGGGCGGAGGGCCTGGTTATTTTTAACAGTACTGATTATAAAAATAAGATGTTTACCATGTTATATTCAGAGACATACAGTGAAGCAAGTGTGAATGAACTAAACATTGCATATCAAAAAATTGATATGTTGCTTGAAGAGTTATTGTTGAATAACCAAATTAACATCACTGAATTCAGCTTTTTGCAGGTTTAAACACCCAAAGCTACCAACAATATTTGGTATCCCAAAAATTCATAAGGGTCTTATGGACCAACCTTTTACACCTATAATGGATGCTAAGGCACCAAAAACTTTTATGGTAGCCAAAATTATTGACCTCGAATTGTAAGATATACTAAACAACTATAGTTACTGCATCAAAGACTCATGGGATTTCCTATGCAAAGTCTCTAATGAACTATATAGTGACACTCTTATTTTCGTCACCATAGACATTAAGGATTTGTATTCAGTCATCCCACACCACGTGGGTACTGAGTGGTTTTACACCTTTGTATGCCATAACACTGCCCTGGACCATGATCAGATTCTCACCATCAGGGCACTTATGGAAGTGGTCCTAGAGAACAACTTCATTACATCTGAACATCAACTATTTAGACAGTGTAGAGAAGTTGTCATGGGGGCAGTATGTGCCCCGATTTTTGCAAATACAGTCCTGGCATATTGGGAAATGAAATTTGTCATGAATTCAACATATTCCCAGTATTGGACTCTTTATAGCAGATACCTGGACAATATTATTATTTTTGGAAAGGTAGTACTGAAAAACAAAATTAGTTTTTTTTAACTACATGTGGCACCATAACATTTTTGGAGTTTACTATCCATACAAGTACTAAGACTATTAATTTCTTGGATGTCACTATTTTGAACGATAGAACTAGAGGGATTTTTAACTTTACTATTAACAGAAAACCAACGTACTCTTAAAAACACAGACTTTACAAGCGGGCATCCCCTGTACCAAAAAAAGTCCCTGGTCAAGGGACAATATGTTCGTCTTGCTAGAATGGTATCAGATAATGATGAATATTTTTTTCAGACCAATATTCTTAGGGTGCCTAGAGAGGAGTTGTGGTATTGTATAAGGAAGTCAGGAGTGTCAGAAAAGTATGTAAGAGTGGTACAGGATATGTACAAGGGTAGTGTGACAGCGGTGAGGTCTGCAGTGGAGGTGGGGTTACATCAAGGATCAGCTCTGAGCCCTTTCTTATTTGCAATGGTGATGGACAGGTTGACAGACGAGATCAGATAGGAGTCCCTGTGGACTATGATGTTTGCAGATGACATTGTGATCTGTAGTGAGAGTAGGGAACAGGTGGAGGAGACCCTGGAGAGATGAAGATATGCTCTAGAGAGAAGAGGAATGTAAGTCAGCAGGACTAAGACAGAACACATGTGTGTGAATGAGAGGGAGGATAGAGGAATGGTGAGGATGCAAGGAGAAGAGGTGGCGAAGGTGGATGAGTTTAAATACTTGGGGTCAATAGTTCAGAATAACGGTGAGTGTGGAAGAGAGGTGAAGAAGAGAGTACAGGCAGGATGGAGTGGGTGGAGAAGAGTGTCAGGAGTGATTTGTGACAGACGAGTACCTGTAAGAGTGAAAGGGAAGATCTACAAGAGGGTAGTGAGACCAGCTATGTTATGGGTTGGAGACAGTGGCATTGGCAAAAAGACAGGAGTTTGAGCTGGATGTGGCAGAATTAAAGATGTTAAGATTTGCACTGGGTGTGACGAGGGTGGACAGGATTAGGAATAAGTATATTAGAGGGTCAGCCCAGGTTGGAAGGTCTGGAGACAAAGCCAGAGAGGCACGATTATGTTGGTTTGGACATGTGCTGAGGAGGGATGCTGAGTATATTGGGAAAAAGATGCTAAGGATGAAGCTACCAGGTAACAGGAAAAGAGGAAGGCCTAAGATAAGGTTTATGGATGTGGTGAGAGAGGACATGCAGGTGGTTGGTGTGACAGAGCAAGATGCAGAGGACAGGAAGAAATGGAAACAGGTGATCTGCTGTGGCGACCCCTAATGGGAACAGCCGAAAGATGATGATTCTTAAAAACATGCTGATTAGTAGAGGCTACCCCACACTGTTTATAGACAATATAGGTAATGAGGTAACTCAGAAAAGAGCTAGTGGACACTTCCTACCATTGCTGGGTTCAGACAGACACACTAGCATGAATACTATATCTAATACTGCTAAAGTGGATCACACAAATGTAATGATTTTAACATTTAACAAGCAATAGATTTTTAACATTTAACAAGCAATATGGTAATATTAAAAAAATTATTACAAAAAATGGGTGTGTTTTTGACACTGACTCAGATTATAAGAAATTAGTGGGTGTAGGCCCATGTACATCTTATAAAAAGGATGCAAGTATTAAAATTATGTCAGAAAAACCCAAGTATGACGAATTGTGTGGAAAAATGAGTAAATATGGGCACTGTCCAAAATGTAAATACATATTAGAGCAGAATGAAAGCCATTTAGCCCATTTTGGTACAATAAGGCTAAAGAGAGATATAATTGTAACAGCAAACTGGTTATTTGCATGGATTTTTGTCAAAAATGTCCATGTTTATACATAGGTAAGACAAAAAATAGCTTTAAAACCAGAATATATCATCAATATGACATCATTAAAAAAGTCTCTAAGAACACCTTAGCTGAACATATAATTCAACTTGCAGACCATCATTTTAAATATATTATTACAGATCATGTTGATATAGGTGAAAGAGGAGGTCTTACAGATGAGTTTTTGGAATTTAAGGAACTCAAATAGCAGCTGTGAACCAACACAACAAGTTACCAGAACTAAATGGTGTGGTTTCTATCAGTTCTATTTTGAAACTGAAAGCCAAGTTTGCTATCTAGGTATACCGATGTTCATGGGGCATACACTGTGTTCAGCTTTGTTATAGGTAACAAGATAGCTAGATCCACATATGTATTTATTCACATATATAACAATTTATCTACTAGAGGTATTTTAGCAATATTATATGCAAGTATGTGCTTGTGTAGATTAGCAGTGGGAAGTATGTAATGTATATGAAAATGAAACTGATACAAACTGCAGATGTAATATATCTTTAAATGCTGGTTCCAAACTGAGGCAAGTTTTATCACATGGTTTTTAGTGCATATATAAATGGATCAGTTTGACTTCATTCGTGTTATGTCTTCTCCAAAGAGGATGATGAAGAAGGGGAAGAAGCATCTGTTTTACTCTTTTCCTGAGCAGATACAGCCTCTCCAAAGGCGGAAGGAATCAAACCTTTCAAGATTAACTTGTTTTTTCTTTCAACAAGAGCCCTATGACTAACGCCATGGCATATACTACAATCTTCCTGTAAATAAATGTACAAGACCCAAACAATACACACCTAAAGGAGCCTTAGTCTTCTCAGCCATAATAAAGGGGTTTGAAAAAAACACACCACACTCACACAGCAAAGGAGAAGATATAATACACACTCAAACCAAAAACTAAACAGAAAGTAGTATTTTTTTTTTTGGGGGGGGGGACAGAAAGCAAGATAGAAACTATCAACGATGACAGTAAAGGAGTATACAAAGTGTACAGAAAGTAGGCTATCGACAATGATAGAGGAGAGTACACAGGAGTGTACAAAAAAGTGAAAATGATTACAAACAGAGGGGTAGAGGAACAGTGAAAAGGATGGCAGAGTTTAAACAAGGTAACAACCACAGAAAAAAGCAAGAAACTTTAAGAAATATAAAGAAATTTATCAGAAAAGAGAAAGTACAATTGTGTACCTACCATAAATGTAGATGTTCAAGTGTATTCACTGTTGCAGTCATTACAATTGGGTTATCCTGCTGGCAGGCTACCCGTAGTCGGCCGAAGTTCCAAAGTCTAGGTCCGGCGTCAGTTGCTGTCGCCTCCCCCTGACGTCAGTGTGCCAGGGGTATAAAAGATGCAGCCGACGCCATTTTCTTCAGTTTTTCTTGCCCCAGATGTCAGGTGCCCCTAAAAAGGTAGGCTAAATTGTGCTAATAAGCATGCATACTCAAAAATTAGAAGTTATGTACCTACCATAACGTTCCATGTTAGTTGTCTTCTTCTCGCCTTCTTTCTTGCTGGATGGGTTCGGAGCCGAGGTTGACTCGGCCACTCTAAAAGCTCGAGAGCTAGTTCCACTGGCTCGAGGCTCCCCTATATCCCACAATGCTAGGCGGTAACTCCTCAGATCTCGTTTGTAAGCTAGGCCCAGCTAGAAAAATTCCATTATATGGAAAAGGATAAAAAGGTCACAAAACAAACTCCTCTAGGTCTGTCCAGGCTAGGGGGAAGGAGGGAGGGACGCAAGAAAGAAGGCGAGAAGAAGACAACTAACATGGAAGGTTATGGTAGGTACATAACTTCTAAATGTTAAGTTGTCTATCTCGCCTTCATTCTTGCTGGATGGGACCACGTCCCTAGCACCTTGTCCCGGGTGGCCTATCGGAACAGACTCTTGAGTACAGTGGAACCAAAGTTGGCTCGGTCCCTAGAGGCCAAGTCCAACTTATAATGAGAAATGAAAGTATGGGGAGAAGCCCAAGTAGCTGCAGAACAAATCGAATCAATAGGCAGTCTGTCTTGGAAAGCTATAGATGTGGCTAAAGCTCTAGTTGAATGAGCCCTGGGTTTGGTTGGCAACTGTTGATGTCTGATCCCATACACAAAGGTGATCAACGAAGTAAGCCATCTAGAAAGAGATACCTTAGAAACTGGAAGGCCCATTCTACCTTCTGCATAGGAAACAAACAGTTGATCACACTTCCTGAATTGTTTGGTCCTGTCTAAATAGTACCTAAGTTGACGATGAACGTCTAACCAATGTAATTTTTGTTCTGATCAGTTCGAATAGTTAGGAAAGAACACCGGAAGATCAATGGTTTGATTCAAATTTGCCGGTGAAGCTACCTTAGGCAAAAAGGACGGGTTAGTACGTAAGGACACCCTATCCTTATGAAACAAGAGATAAGGGGATCGACTACACACAGCATGGAGTTCAGAGACTCTTCTGGCTGAAGTAATAGCTACCAAAAAGAGTGTTTTCCAAGATAGTAACTTAATTGAGCATGAAGCCGCAGGTTCAAAGGGGGGAAGAATTAAAGACGCTAGAACCAAGTTGAGATCCCATTGAGGATGAGGATCCCTGATAGGTGGTTTGAGGAGAAAAACTCCCTTTAAAAAGGCTTTGCAGAGTTTGTGAGACATAATGGAGGACTCTGAGACTCCAACATGAAAGTTCGATATTGCTGCCAATTGAACTTTGATGGTAGACGGAGACGAACCTGAGTGGAAAAGTTCGGCTAGAAAGTCTAAAACTGATTGAATGGAAGCAGTGAAAGGATCTATATCCTTTGACTGCGCCCAACAGGAAAAATGTTTCCACTTACTATGATAAATCTTCCGAGTGGAAGATTTATGAGAGGCTATCAAAATATCTCGAACTGAGTGAGATATTAGAGGAAGCCTGGCTAGAGTTGGAATTGGAGGAACCACGCTGTGAGGTTCAGAGAAGGGAGGGAGTGGTGCAACTGACCCGACTGATGGGTCAAGAGGTCTAGAATTGGGTCCAGATGCCAAGGTTGCTCCAACAGATAATGGTGGAGAAATGGGAACCAAACCTGTCGAGGCCAGTAAGGGGCAATGAGGATCATGGAAGCTTTCTGAGCGATGGCTTTCTGTATTAGTTGAGATCTCAGTGGGAAGGGAGGAAAAGCATACAGAAGTCCCCGGGACCAATCGTGGACTAGAGCGTCTCTGCTGGGGTGGCCTGGTTGGGGAAAGAGGGTGATAAAATCGTCGCACTTGCTGTTTTGGGGAGTAGCGAAAAGGTCGCAGCAAGGCCGGCCCCACTTTCGAAAAACTTTCTCCAACACTGAATTCTTCAGAGACCACTCGTGAGGCATGAGAATAGCTCTGCTCAATTTGTCCGCAATCACATTGGACTTCCCGGGAATGTGCGTTGCTAACAGAAACCGCTGAGAAGAAATCGCCCATTGCCACAGTCTGAGTGCCTCTCGACATAGGGGGTAGGATCTGGTTCCGCCTTGTTTGTTGATGTATCACACTACACACATATTGTCTGTCTGAATTGCTATAGTTCCTTTGGGAAGAGAGTCTTGTAGGGCTTGCAACGCTAGAAGCACTGCTCTCATCTCTAGAACATTTATGTGCAAGTGGCGTTCGAAAGGTTGCCACGTGCCCTGGACCGTCCTGCCCTGGTAATGCCCCCCCCACCCAATCAGGGAGGCGTTTGTTGTCACAGTAGCAACCGGAGGGGGAGGAAAGTACAGTTTTGTACCTACCATAAATGTAGATGTCCGATAGGCATGCATCTGCAGTCCTTACAAATGCGTTGTCCTGTCGTCAGGCAGCCCTTCGGTCGGCTGGATTCCAAAGTCTGGGTCTGGCCTCGGCTGGTGTCGCACTTCACCCGACGTCATAGCTGCAGTTCTTCGGGTATAAAGGCATCAGCCGACGCCATTTTCCTCAGTGTTTCTTGCCCCAGATGCCAGATGCCCTCTAGGAAGGCTAAATTTGGATAAATGCAAATGGTTCCAAATAGTAGAGAGCAAACAAAAAATAAGCATGTATGTACATATATACAAACAAATACACCATAATAGATTCCCCCAGCTAGCTACAAGATGGGCAAATACCCTAGGAGTACCGCAGAGCGGAAGAAGGGTGGGTAATCCTGACTGCAGATGCATGCCTATCGGACATCTACATTTATGGTAGGTACAAAACTGTACTATGTCCTTCAAGGATGCATCTGCAGTCCTTACAAATGGGTAGAATACCATAGCCAAACTGGGGGAGGAGGAGAAATAAGATTATGGTGTAGTTAAGATCCCTTGCAAAACAGCAGTGGCAAAACCTGCTCGGGATCTGGAGTATAAAGGTAAATTATAATGCTTGGCAAATGTATGCACGGAGCTCCAAGTAGCAGCCTCTAAAATGTCTTTGGTAGCCACTCCTCGTAGAAAAGCTGTGGTAGTGGCTGTTGCCCTTGTAGAGTGAGGCCTGATGTTTTCTGGAGTTTTCTTCCCATGGTAGGAGTAACAAAATCTAATGCAATTTCCTATCCACTTAGAGATTGTCTGTTGTCTGTTTTGAAATTGCTTTTCCTTCCATTCCTGTTGCATATGCTACCAGTAGTTGGTCAGTTTTTCTATTGGCCTTGGTCCTGTCCAGGTAGTAGCGTAGTTGTCTATGTACATCCAAGGTATGCAACAGTCTTTCCCCCCTGTTCTGTGGATTGGGGAAGAATGTAGGTAGATGGATAGCTTGATTTAAAGATATCCTGGAGACCACCTTTGGCATAAAAGTAGGATTTGTTCTCATGGACACTCTATCTTGATGGAAGATCAGGAAGGGCTGTACTGCCATTAATGCCTGTAGCTCAGATACCCTTCTTGCTGAGGTGATTGCAAGCAGGAAAGCAGTTTTCCATGATAAGTATTGTAAGTCTGCTGTTGCTGCTGGTTCGAAAGGAGGGAGTGTCAACTTTTCTAGCACAAAGTTCAAGTCCCACGCTGGCAATGGTGGCTTCCTAGGTGGTTTTACATTTTTAATTCCTCTCAGAAACTGCCTGAGCAGAGGATGTGAGAAGACTGGAGGATCCAAGTTGTATTCTGCTGAAATAGCTGATGCATGAATCTTAATGGAAGAATAGGACAGGCCGTTGTGGAAGAGCTCTGCCAAGTATTCCAGGATGTTGGCTATGTTTACCAGTGACACATTTTCTCCCTTTGCAGTACTCCAAATGTGATATCTTTTCCATTTTGCTGAATAATTTTTTCTTGTTGAAGGTCTGCGAGCCTCCAAGATAATGTCTTTAACCCTTTGGGATAAATTTGGGTTATTTGGTCTTATGCAATGTTCCAGGCAGTCAGCTGCAGAGTTTTCAGGTTTGGATGCAGGGTGTTGTAGTTGTTCTGTGTTAACAGTAAGGGAACTAGAGGTAGAGTCCATATTTGTTCCCGAGACATGCTCCTCAGTAATGGGTACCAATGTTGCCTTGGCCAGTCTGGAGCTATCAGGATGATCCTTGGACGGTCCTCTTTGATTTTCAATAGCACCTTGTGCATCAAAGGAAGTGGTGGGAATGCATATGCTGTCAGGTTTTTCCAACTGAAAGATAGGGAGTCCACTTTCCAAGCAAGTGGGTGGTACGTCCTTGTGCAGAATTTCTTCAGTTGGTGATTGCGTGGGGATGCATATAAGTCTATTTCTGGTAGTCCCCACTTTCTTGTAATGGTTTTGAAGATGTCCGGATGCAGCATCCATTCGTGGGCATCCGTGGTAGTTCTGCTTAGTATGTCTGCTAGAATGTTTTCTTTTCCTGGCACAAAAATTGCTTGTAACTGAATGTTGAAGCTCAGGGCCACATTCCAGAGGTCCATTGCCATCCGGAATAGAGGGTACGAATGTGTGCCTCCCTGTTTGTTGATGTACCACATAACTGTGGTGTTGTCTGTCCTTATCAGCAGTTGACCTTGTCGAAGAAATGGTCTGAATGTCTGAATTGCCAGTTTCACTGCCAGCATTTCCTTTTGATTTATGTGTAGGTGCAGCTGGTCTCGAGTCCATAAGCCTTGTATGCACTTGTCCAGCATGTGCGCCCCCCAACCGAGGTCTGAGGCGTCCGTTGAGATTGTCTGGCTTGGTTGAGTGCTGTGGAAGGGCAGTCCTTTGTTTGATTGACAGGCTTGAGCCCATCATTGGAATTCTTGTTTCAGGCAAGGGATTATTGGAATTTGGGTTTCTAGGCTGTGCTTGTGCTGAGACCATAAATTCCTTAGGTACCACTGTAACTTTCTCATATGCAATCTGGCATGTGGAACCAATATTATGCAGGATGCCATGAAACCCAAAGCTTGCAGGACTTTTCTTGCTGTTAGCTGGTTCTGCTTTGTTAATGCCAAGAAGTAGAGAGGGAGTTGCTCCTGTTTTTCTGCTGTTAGGAATGCCATTTGTCTTGATGTGTCCAGCTTTGCACCCAAAAAGGTTATCCTTTGGGATGGTATCAGCCTTGACTTTTTTAAATTGACTGTGTATCCCAGGGCTTGCAGTAGATAAATGACCCTTTTCAAGTCTTCTGTTAGCTTGTTTTTGTTGTCCGCTTGTAACAGGCAGTCGTCCAGGTAAGGGTAGATTTGGATTCCCTGAAGCCTGCAATGAGCAATTACTGATACCAGGCATTTCGTGAACACTCTGGGCGCAGTAGATAAGCCAAAGGGCAATGCTGAGAATTGATAATGCTCTGATCCTGCAAGAAATCTGAGGTATCTTCTGCAATTTGGTCGTATGGGGACGTGCAGGTATGCCTCCTTGAGATCTAGAGTTACCAGCCAAGACTCCTTGCCCAACATGGGAAGAAGCTGCTGTAGGGTCAGCATTTTGAATTTTGGGACAATGAGGAATGTGTTTAAAGCGGACAGGTCGAGAATAGGTCTCCATTGGTTTTCTTTTCTTGGTACCAGGAAGAGTCTGGAGTAAAATCCCTGTCCTTGCTCCATAGATGGTACCTTTTCTACAGCTCTCATCCTTAGTGAGTTATTTGTTTTAGAGCTTCTGCCTTTTGATTTGGAGGTAGGTTTGGCATTCCTCTCTTCCTTGGTAGAGTATGGAAGTGAAACCTGTAACCTTGGTATATTGTCTGCAAAATCCACTTGTCTCCTGTGATGTAATGCCAGTTTACTGAAAATAAGGCTAGCTTCCCGCCTAAGGGTGCTTCTAGTTGTTCCCTGGTAGGCGGTGCCAGAGCCAAGTCACTGTGATTGTCCTGTAGTAGTGGTGGTGGCTGTATCTGTGGCTGTACCTCGCTGGTTGTTAGCCTGCCACTGGCGTCCCCTGTAGGCACCTCTGGATTGACCTCTGCCTCTTGAGCCTATTCCTGCCTCTCTGAGCTCTGGAGGTGTCTGGAAAGGACCAATTTTGGAGGGCCAATTCCTGCTAAACCTTGGAGGTTGGACCTGTAAGAAATCTTTCACTGTCTGGACAGATTTTGCCTTCTCTTCCATCTTCTTCAGCACCTGTTGTGCAGGAGAGCCAAACAAATTGATCTTGTCCATGGGAGCATCTAGTAGCTTTGATTTGACATGGTCTGGTAAGGCCTGCTCTTTTAACCATGCATGTCTTCTGATCACTGTGCCAGTCATGGCTGATCTAAAGGAAGCTTCCAGTGCATCATAGCCGCATTTTAAGGAATGATTACTGACCTGCTGAATGTTATATGCACCATTTCCTGAATAGATTTTTTGCAACTGGTCTAACATAAATTATTGATACTGGATCATGTGGAATTGACAGTTCAAGGCCCTAGCTGAAAGAGTAGCAGAAGTGTAAACTTTTTTACCCCATCTCTAAGGACCTGGATTCCCTTTCAGAGGGGAGGGGGTTTTTGGCAGAGGTAGCTGTTACAGCCTTAGGTCCCTGGGAGATAGTTTCGGGATCTGCAAAAGGAGCCTTATACAAATGATAATGTGTGTCCGGGACCCTGTAGTACCTATCGGGCTTAGCAGGGGCCGGAGGTAGTGAATCAGGAGCAGTACAAGCATCATTAAATGCATCATCCACAACAGAGAGAACTGGAGGGATGGCTAAAGGCCTATGCTGTGGTAAATGCAGGAAGGTTCTAAGCCTTTTTCTAGAGTCTGAAAAATCCTGGCCCTGCCACTGAAATTGTTCCCTCATAGCATGCAAGGTTTCCCCAAAGGAAAATTCCTCAGGCGGAGAGGCAGAAGGAATGGACTCTTCAGCATCAGAGTCTTCATAAGGGGAGAAAGGGTCCTCTGGAGGGTTTGTATTATCTGAATCATCAGAGGAGTCATCTGTAGAAACTGGCTCAGGGGGCTCTGCTCTAGGCCTCTTCTCTGGAGGTGGGTGAGAGGCCCTGTCTGGGTGAGGTTGGGATCCCCGGATCAAAGAAAAGAGATCCTCTGCTAGACTAAGCATTTGTGAAGTAGAGCTAGGCCTGTGAGAGGGGGTCTTAGCAGGCACCGATTTGGTAGATTTAGCTGCTTTAGCCCTGGCAAAGGCCTTAATCGACATGGCTGCAGGTGGCCTAGCAGCTCCACGTGCAGGGGTTGAAATATCCAAGGGTATAGTATCAGATAATTCCTGGGAACCTGCATGAGCAGGTGGGATTTCAGAAGCCGATTCCACCAGGTTGGATGAGGCCTCGGTAGGAGGTAAGTTTTCGGCTGAAGGAAGAACCGCGAGCTTGGTTTCAGCCGAAACCGAGACATTCGCGGTTGGCTTAACCGCGGTTTCGGCCGAAACCGCGGACCGCGAGTGTCGGTCCTTTTCCTTGCGCTTTTTAGATATTTGCATAGTCGGAGGATCCGACAGCATAATGTAAGCAAAATCGGAGCCGAAAAACTCCTCAGCAAATTCCGACCGACGTCTAAGCGTCCGTCGGTTAAAAGAAGCACAGGCTAGACAAGCTGCTACGTCGTGGTCTGGGCCTAAACAAGGTAAGCAGTAAGAGTGGAAATCTTTATGAGGTATTTGTTTCCCACAAGTTAAACAGTTATTCACTTTTTCTGACATCGGCTGAGGCAAGAAAGAGTCCCCAACGGGGTACTTAGCTTTTTAGAAGTCTTCAGTAGTAGTAGAAGTATTCGGTAGTAGTAATCTCTGGTTCTGACCGACCGGCACTTGCGAACAGCTTCTGCTTCGGGCGCCACGCGGCAAGAAAGACTGAGGAAAATGGTGTCGGCTGATGCCTTTATACCCGAAGAACTGCAGCTATGACGTTGGGTGAAGTGCGACACCAGCCGAGGCCAGACCCAGACTTTGGAATCCGGCTGACCGAAGGGCTGCCTGACGACAGGACAACCCATTTGTAAGGACTGCAGATGCATCCTTGAAGGACATCAAAGGGTCTCCTCAGAAAGAGTTGGGGGGATGTGATCCACCAAGAAAGATGATTCCTGCATGATTGTGTTATCGCAATGGAATGGGACATTGGAAGTTGTTGGTATGACCATTGTGTGAAGAGCATCCATTGTAAAATTCTCATGTGAAATCGGGCTAAAGGGAGGAGAGGGATAGCAGCTGCCATTATCCCTAATACCTTTAGGATCAGTCTGACTTTGATCTTGTTGCTCTGCAAGACAAGGGAGACTTGTCTGTGTATGTCCTCTATTCTCTGGTCTGTGAGTGTGGCTGACATGTTGACTGTGTCTAGATTTGCACCTATGAAGGTAATAACACGACAAGGCGACAAGACAGACTTTTCGTAATTTATTGAAATGCCTAGTGTTTGACATGTGTGAAAAGTGTAGTCTCTGGCAAGAAGCAGAAGATGCTTGGTGGGGGCTGTAAGGAGCCAGTCGTCTAAATACGGAAACACTTGGAATCCTTGTCGTCTCAGATGAGAGGCAACCACTGACATGCATTTGGTAAACACTCGGGGGGGCTGTAGTGAGTCCAATGGGCAGGGCCCTGAATTGGAAATGACTGGTTCCCAGCTTGAAGAGGAGGAATCTCCTGGAGCGTCGACTCATTCTGATGTGATAGTACGCATACTGGAGATCTATAGAGCACATCCAGTTGTCCCGCCCCAAAAGGGGTAGAATGGACTGCAGCGTGACCATCCGAAACTTTGTTTTCTTGACAAACTTGTTCAAGTTGCTGAGATCCAAAATGGGTCTCCAGTCCCCTGTTTTCTCTGGAACCAAAAAGAATTTGGAGTAGATTCCGGATCCTTGTTGATCTGCTGGAACTGGTTGAATGGCTCTTTTTGCAAGCAGCTTTGAAATTTCTAGTGCTGCTTGCTCCCTTTGACTGGGTGGAACGTCTGGAAGGGATTTTTTGGATTGCTTTGGAATGAGAAAGAATGAGATTCTGTAGCCTTCGGAATTGATAGACTGTACCCACTTGTCTTGAGTTAGAGATAGCCAGGCTTCTGGGTACAGAGATAATCTTCCCCCGACTGCCTCCGAGGGTGGACAGTCGGGCAACCCCTCAGGGATGCTGAAAGGGCTTGTCGGAGAAGGTTTCTCGACTGCACTGATTCTGCGGGCCCCCTCTGCCTCAAGGACGGCGTCTACCATTATTGTTCCCCCCTCTGCCTCTAGAGGGGAACCGACTCTGTGCATCAGGCAAATCTCCCTGAGATTGTTTGCGGAACCACATCTTTCCCCCCTTCTGGCCTTTGGGGTAAGGCCTAGAAGGAGTAGAGAAACGGACTCCCACGGCAGAGAGAGTCTTGCCTTCAGTCTCGCACCTAGTCAGGGTTTCATTCACTTGAGGACCAAAGAGGGATGATCCATCAAACGGGGAATTAGTGAAGGACTCCTTGAAAGGGTCCGCAAAATTACATAGCCGCATCCAGGCGTGCCGATGTAAGGCCACACCTGTACCTGTCGCTCTTCTCGCTCCATCCGCCGCATATGAAAGGAGGCGCATGGAGGAGTTAACTATTGAGTTGAGGGTCGCCAGCTGAGAGTTCATCCTATCCTGAAAACCCGCAGCTGTTGGATCCTTTAACATTTCACTCGCTTCCTTGAGTAAATCTCTCTGGAGACAAGTGAAATGACACAGGTAATTCAGCGAGCGCATAGAAAAGGTCGCTGACGAGAACATCCGCTTCCCGTACCTGTCCATAGTCCTAGACTCCTTGTTAGGAGGATGGACAGGTACTGAAGGATCAGCTAGCTCCTTCTTGGTGGCCGCAGCCACCACCATAGCATCCACAGAGACACCTTTGGTCAAGAATTCTTTGTCCTTGGGGGCAGTGATAAATTTTGATGGTCTCCTGGGGGTGGGGTCCGCAGAGTCAGGAGCCGTCCAGGCCTTCTTTGCCACCACTTGCATAAGGGGGTCAAAGGGAGGGGACACCCAGGAGGTGGAAGGGCGAGAGCCAAACGCCTCAAGATACACTGATTCATCCTCTGAAGGGTTGAGGGCTGGCCAATTCCCCCTCTGTTTTAAGATCTCGAGGATGTCTGCAAAAGAGACATCTTCAGAGGGGGAACGAGGGGAACCTTCAGAATCCTCTAAATCAGTGTCAGAGGTGACAGACTCAGGTAAGTCGATGTGCTTCCTCTTGCACTGCCCCTTCCTAGGAGGCTCTCCTACCGGGTCAGGAGAGGCCTCGGAAGAGGAGGAGATCCCCACTGGGGATACTTGAGGAGCTGGCTCTCTACGATCCGGGATGAGGGAGTGAGCAGAAATCACCGGAGGCACCGTGGAGGGAGGGGCAGATGGAGCAGACTGTGGAGTTGAACCAGGTTCTAACACGCTCCTCATGACCTCGAAAGCACCCCTGTCAGGCAGAGCCAGAGGTCTCCGCTCCGAAAAGCTGGAAACCTCCCCCGGCACTGACAGTGATGGCTCAGAGGCCGATGTCGGAGCTGAACTCACCAGCGCCGAAGCACTGAGAGGGAGAGCGGGGTCGGACAAGGGTCCGATGCCACTCGCCCCCTCGGAGCCGACGAGGGAAGTCCAGCGCCGAGATTCCTCCAAGGAAGATATCGGAGCAGACGATGGTACCGAAGACAACGGTATCGGTTCCGACGCAGCCACAGTCTCGGGTCCGAGCCGGCTCGAACTCAAGGGAGTCAGAGGAGGAACATTCTGAGTGATGGGATTAGCCATCGACTGTTGAGTCGGGCTTTGAAGCATCTGGGCCAGTGCCTCGGACTTAAGAAGTCGACTCACTACCCTCTGAAGGTCATGATCTGATAGTCTCAACGACCTAGAGGAGTGAGATCTATGGCTCCGTTCAGACAACAATGGTGATGCTGGAGCCGAATGAACGGAGCCGATAGATGGTGACTGGGACCTTTTTCTGGAGGTCGGTTCCGACAATCTGATCGGAGCCGACTCACTGGTGTCTACCTCGGCTCCAGCCGAAGCCGAGGAAATAGTAGAGACATGAGTTCGAGAATCATCGGCTCTAGCCGGAGCCGATGTTCGAACAGCCTTCAAAGCCCCAGAAGATGACTCAGATACCGGAGCCGATGGTCTGGTAGGCTTCGAGGGTTTCCCCGAAGATTGAGTCTGGGGACCCTCAGGCTTCAATAAGCCCCTTAGAATGAGCTTATTTTTATGCTCCTGCAGGACTCTAGGGCTGAAGCCATGGCAAACAGCACGAGTCCTGCAGGTGCAAAGGTCCCAGGCAGTATACACAAGAAGTGTGACCGTCTGTCAGAGACATCTTCTGACAGCATGAGTCACACTTCTTAAAGCCTGAGACCTTTGATTCTTTAGACATCTCTAAAAAAGAAAAGTGTAATCACACACACACACACACACACACACACACACACACACACACACACACACACACACACACACACACCGATTACACTTATTGAAATTTAAATTAAATTAAATTAGTAAGTAATTTAGAAAATTAAATCCCTACAAAAACACAGTCACTCCAACTACTAGGAAGGGAGGGACTGGGCCTAAGGGCCCAAGGGAAGAACTCTAGTGAGTTTTGGAAAAGAAGGGGAAAATTTGGAAAGGAATGGTAGGAAACTACCTAATTTAGAAAATAATAAAGAAAAACTGACTTAAAAGTGGGTCTATCTAAGATTAAACTTAGTCTTAACAACTAACCTGACGAGCCGGTTGAAGAGCACCTCGATCGCTATAGCGGCAAACGAGATCTGAGGAGTTACCTCCTAGCATTGTGGGATATAGGGGAGCCTCGAGCCGGTGGAACTAGCTCTCGAGCTTTTAGAGTGGCCGAGTCGGAGCCGAGGTTCGGCTCCGAACCCATCCAGCAAGAATGAAGGCGAGATAGACAACTTAACATACAACTTTTTCTTCATCTACAAGCAAATACACCCCATGGGTTATAAAGAATAGTGAAGTACAGATAAGTCCCAGCATGGAAAAAGGGGGATGGTGGAAGGGTAACCTGGACTGCAACAGTGAATACACTCGAACATCTACATTTATGGTAGGTACACAACTGTACTATGTTCATCGTTTCACTGTTGCAGTCATTACAATTGGGTTGAATCCAAAAGCTAAGGTTGGGAGGCTGGAGCTAAAGAGGACTAGGAGAGGCCATCAGGCCCTGCAGAACTGCAGTGGCAAAGCCTGCCCTGGATTTAGAGTAGAGAGGTAAGTGATAGTGATTTGTAAAAGTATGCACTGAACTCCAAGTTGCAGCCTCTAAGATGTCTTTGGTTGGTACTCCTCTGAGGAAGGCTGCTGAAGTGGCTGCTGCTCTAGTTGAGTGTGACCTAATGCCCTCAGGCACTGATTTGCCATGCTGTGAATAGCAGAAACAAATCCAGTGGCCTATCCACTTTGAAATAGTTTGTTTAGAGATAGGCTTCCCTTGTGATCCTGCAGCATATGCCACTAGAAGTTGTTCAGGCTTTCTGAAAGCTTTGGTTCTGCCCAAGTAGAAGTGTAGCTGCCTGTGAATGTCCAAAGAATGCAGAAGTCTCTCACTCTTATTCTGTGGGTTTGGGTAAAAGGTAGGCAAATTAATTGCTTGGTTAAGGGCCAACACTGGACACTACATTAGGCATGAATGTAGGGTTTGTCCTTAGAGAAACCCTGTCAGGGTGGAAGATGATAAAAGGTTCCACAACCATGAGTGCCTGTAACTCTGAGACTCGCCTGACGGAGGTTATTGCTAGGAGCAGAGCTGTTTTCCAGGATAAGAATTTTATATCAGCTGCAGAGGCTGGCTCAAACGGAGGCAGTGTGAGTTTTTCCAAGACATAGTTGAGGTCCCATGCAGGTACTGGTGCTCTCCTTGGAGGTCTTATGTTTTTGGCCCCTCTGAGGTACTGCCTTAGTAATGGATGAGAAAAAATAGGTGGTTCTGTATTGTAATCAGCTGAAATGGCAGAGGCATGAATTTTAATTAATGAAAAGGAAAGGCCTTTATCCAGCATCTCAGTTAAGTATTGCAAAATCTGAGGAATATTTGGAACAGTCGTGTCAATACCTTGTACCTGGTTCCAAGCACAGAATCTCTTCCATTTTTCTGCATAAGATTTTCTGGTGCTAGGCCTCCTGGCCTCCAAAATAACATCCATCACTGCTTTAGACAGAGGCGTGTTTTGAATGGTTACATTATCCGCCATGCTGCCAGGTTTAAGGTCCTGAGTTGGTTGTACGGTATCTGGCTGTCTTGTTGGGTCAGTAAGTGAGGAATTTGAGGTAATGTCCAAGCTGGGCATCGAGACAAGCTCTTTAGGATTGGGTACCAGTGCTGGCGGGGCCAGTCTGGGGCAATCAGTACAATTTTTGGCTTCTCTTGTCTGACCTTGAGGAGTACCTTGGGGAGGAGAGGTAGAGGAGGAAAGGCATATACTGTTAAGTTTTTCCAGCTGAATGATAGAGCATCCACTTTCCATGCTTGCTTGTGATAAGTCCTTGTGCAGGACGTCTGTGGTTGGCAGCTGTGAGGAGAGGCAAATAGGTCTATGTACGGGCATCTCCAGTTCCTTGTTATCATGCTGAAGACTTGTGGATCCAATTTCCACTCGTGTGGATCCATTAGGTTTCTGCTTAGTTTGTCTGCCAGAGTATTTATCCTTCCTGGCAGGACTTGTGCCTGCAGATGTACTTGGTAAGTCAGTGTTGTGTCCCACAAGCTCATGGGTAGTCTGCAGAGGGGGTAGGAATACATGCCCCCCTGCTTGTTTATGTACCACATGACTGTAGTATTGTCCGTCTTTATCATTAGTTGTCTTGGATGAAGTAGATCCTTGAAGGCTGTCAGGGCATTCTGAACAGCTAGCATCTCTTTTTGATTGATATGCAGATGCATTTATCTTGCGGGCCATGTGCCCCGAATACATTTTCCTGCCATATGGGCCTCCCAGGTATAATCTGATGCATCTGTTGTCAATGTCTGCCTGGCTGTGGGTAAGGTGAATGGGCGTCCCCTGTTCAGGTGACAGGCTTTTGCCCACCATCAAAACTCCTGTTGCAGGCAGGGAAGGAGGGTAATTACTGCTTCCAGGCTGTGGCAATGTTGAGTCCAAACGCTTTTTAGATACCATTGAAGTTTCCTCATATGCAGTCTTGCATATGGAATTAGCAGAATGCAGGATGCCATGAAGCCCAAAGCCTGCAGAATTCTTCTTGCAGATAACTGGGTCTTGGTTGCCAACATTCTGAAATAAGTAGTCAGTTGTCTGTGTTTGTCTGGTGTGAGATAATTCATCTGGGCAGTTGTATGTAAGCTTGCACCCAGGAATATTATCTCTTGAGAGGGTACGAGTTTTGATTTATTTTTCGTTTACTGTGTACCCTAGACCTGTTACTAACCTTTTTACAAACGCCAGATGCTGTAGTAGAATGTCCTTGTTCTCTGCTTGAATAAGGCAGTCGTTCAAGTAAGGATATATTTGTATCCCTCTGTCTGCAAAATGCAATTACTGGTGCCAGGCATTTTGTGAAAACCCTGGGTGCAGTAGATAAGCCAAAGGACAGTGCAGAAAATTGGTAATGCACTGAGCCAGCTATAAATCTGAGATCTTCTGCATGATTGTCTGATTGGGACATGCAGGTATGTCTCTTTTAGGTCTAAAGTCACAAGCCAAGCCTTCTTGCCCAGCATGGGCAGAAGCTGCTGCAGAGTTAACATTTTGAATTCTGGAATATTCAGGAATGTGTTTGGGATAGACAGGTCCAGAATAGGTCTCCAGGCTTTGTCCTTTCTGGGTACCAAGAATAGCATTGAGTAAAATCCTTGTCCCTGCTCTTGTTGTGGTACTTGCTGAAAGGCCCTCATGCTCATGAGGGATAAAACTTGTTTTTGTGCCTCTGCCCATTGATTGAGTGGCAGGTCTGGCGTACCGTTTGGCCTTGGCAGGGTGTGAAAGTGGAACCTGTAGCCTTGAGATATGATATTTAAGACCCATTTGTCCTGGGTGATCATATGCCAATTTTGTGAAAAAAGTGCTAGTTTTCCCCCTAAAGGAGCTGCCAAAAGATAAGTGCTTGGTGCTGGCAGGGGAAAGTCATTGAGACTGTTTCCTGTATGGCTGTGATTTTTCCTCTCTGCTTTTGGAGGTAGGAGCACCCCATTGTTTAGGCCTGTATGAGCCTTGGGGCTGTGATCTGCCTCTGAGGCGTCTGTATCTGCCTCTTTGTGGCCTGCCTGACACTGAAAAGGACCAATTATTTGTAGACCAGTTCCTGCTAAATCTGGGAGGCTGTACCTGTAAGAAATCCTTCACTGTTTGCATAGATTTAGCCTTGTCCTCCATTTTCTTTAACACTTCTTCTGCTTTAACACCAAACAAGGTATCATGTTGTAATGGAGCATCTAATAGTTTTGCTTTAACATGATCGGGCAGATTCTGTTCTTTTAACCAAGCATACCTCCTAATGGCAGAACCTGTAACCACGGCCCCGCAGGAGGCCTCTAGAGAATCAAAACCACATTGCAAAGTATGCTTTCCCACTTGTTCAGCTGCATGCAATAAATCCCGCATTTCTTTGTTTTCTGCACATTCTGAATCTGTCAACATTTTCTGTTTAAGCAGTGACATAAGATATTGCTGATATTTAAGCATACAAAACTGACAATTTAAAGCTCTTACAGCCAAGGTAGCAGAAGTATAAATCTTTTTCCCCCATCTGTCCAGGGCCCTAGAATCCCTATCAGAGGGGATAGGGTTTTTTGCAGTGGAAGCCTTGACCCCTTTGGGACCCTAAGAAATAGTTTCTGGGTCAGCAGCAGGGTTTTTGTAAAGAAATTTATGTGAATCAGGAACCCTGTAGTATCTGTCTGGTTTAACAGGAGCTGGTGGTAAAGAGTCAGGAGACAGACCGGACTCTGAAAATACATCACCTACAATGTCTACAACAGGAGGAATAGCAAGGGGCCTGTGCTGAGGTAATAAAATGAAGTCTCTGAGCCTTTTCTTGGATTCTGTGTAATCTTGGCTCTCCCAGTGGAAATGCTTCCTCATAGTATGCAGGATCTCCCCAAAAGAATAATCCTCAGGAGGGGAGACTGAAGGGATAGACTCTTCAGCATCCGAATCCTCATAGGGAGGAAGGGAATATTCCTGTTCAAAAGAGGAATCAGAGGAAATGGAAACCTGATCTGAAGATTCATATTCTATCTCTTGCCTAGGCCTCTTATCAAGAGGGGGATGGGAACCCCCGATCAAAGCAATTAGGTCTTCGGCCATTTTAAGCATCTATTTTTTAGGCATGGAGGCATGACCAGGAGAATGCTGTACTTGTTTCTTTGTCTTTAAAGCTGCTTTAGTCTTTGCCTTTGAAACTGAAGTTGGGTTTACATATAACTGTGTTGGCCTGAAAACACCCTCAGACGCCGATGCCTACTCAGCGGCTCTGGCCCCATCTGAGGGAATAGCTTCCGAGTGTCCCATACGTTGTGTTTTCAGCGGCCTAGTCGGCTCCACGTGGGAGTCGGAAGCGGCCTGTGGCTCTGAGGTAGCGGGCGTCAGGGACTGCGAAAGCGCCTCACTGAGAACTGGCGACAGGCCTAACAGAAGCCTCGTCATCGGTTTTGGACCTCGGATGCCTGTCTTTTTCTTTTCGCTTTTTATAAACTAGTTGGCTGTTCCGACGGCATTACATAATTGAATCTTCTGCCAAAGTAATGAAATGCAAAATTGCACCGACACTTAATAGTGCGTTGGTTAAATCTAGCACAAAAATGACAACTAGCAACGTTGTGGTCAGGGCCTATGCAAGGAATACAGTAAGAATGAAAATCCTTATGAGGTATTTGCTTCCAACAAGAAATACAATTATTAACTTTTTCTGACATCGATCTGGAGCAAGAAAAAAAGTTTCCCCAACGGGGTACTTAGCTTTAATGAAGACTTTGGATTTGAAATTCGAATTTGAAAATCTCAGGAGTCGGCCGACCGGCACTTGCGAACTGCTTTTGCTTCGGGCACCGCACAGCAAGAAAGACTGAAGAAAATGGCGTTGGCTGCATCTTTTATACCCCTGGAGCACTGACGTCAGGGAGGAGGCGACAGCAACCGACGCCGGACCTAGACTTTGGAACTCGGGCCGACTGCGGGTAGCCTGCCAGCAGGATAACCCAAATGTAATGACTGCAACAGTGAAACACAATGAACATCCCAGCTTAGAGTTATCGGGAACGTGTCTATCTTGAAAAGCGGTAAATGAGATCTGGGATAACTGGGAGAGAAGGGTTGTGGGTAGAGGTGAAGCCTAAGAGTTTTTTGACCTGCACGAGCTATAGTAACGTCTGAGTCAGTTCCAATATCGAAATCGAAGCCATGTGTTAAGGATAAAATTAAAATTGACAACATTAGATCCACAATTTCAAGTATAAAGTAAGCTACAAAAAGAACACAAATAAGTATTGTTCTGGTATTTAAAATCCATTCAAAAAAAGTACAACAGTAGTATGGTGTGGCCCATACTACTAATTATTTTGAATCAGCTGGGCTGGTTTGTTCACTTCATACCATCAGTCTTAAACGTTTTGTCACTGTGCCATCTCACATTACCATTTGGATTTTGACTCTGTGTGTATTCCATATTTCTATTATTTTCTCTGGGAGAAATTTATAAACATGGTATAAAGTGCACAGGACTAGTACTCTTGGAATTTCCCAAAAAAATCAGAATTCAACACAGATTTGTTAACACAGCAAACCCACTTGCTTGTCTGTATTGTTTGCAGTCATATTGTTCCTGTAACTAAATTAGACAATCTAGCGAAAAGAGGAAGAGAAAGCACATAATCGAAGTTAGAATTGCGAGTGTGTTGTGATACTGAAACACTTCAAAAATATCAAGCGTTTCAGTATTATGTGCATGTGTGTGTGTGTGTGTGTGTGTACGTGTTTTCATGTAGTAATACTGGGATTACGTAGGGTTAGAGTTGGGGTTAGTATAAGGTCTGCATGTGTTTCATTTAGTATTAGGACTAAGTACAGAGTTATTGTTAGCATTATTTTTTTTTTGAGTTAGGAATAGTATACAAGTACGGTGGTATTGGGGGAATATCTGGCACTGAGGATATGAGTTCAGGTGACAGGCACTGTACACAGCTAGTACTTAGCTTCTTCTCAACTACAACTTCAGGGGAGTAACAGTGACTCTAAGTGCTGGAAGTGCACTGTGAACAAAGTTAACTTGGTTCATATATTCTGGAAGCCCAAAAGCAAATCTTTGAAAAAATGTTTCATTTTCATGCAAATCCTATTTATGGAGGGAGGACATGGGAAAAGAAAAAGCCTTGACCTAACTCATAAATAAGTATTAATGTCATACTGTTTTTGTCTGAATGTCAACAAATATCAGGGAATGATACTTAGTGATATTTAGTAATTAATAAATAAGCACCTATCCAGGCATTTCTAAGGGTCATCTCCCAGTGATTTCTCCTGTCTACCTGATGAATATGGGCATCTTGGGGCAATGCAGCAATTGCCTCATGTACACAGACAACCCTCTCCTCCTACCATTCAACACTATAACCTGTGAGAGATGCACTTATATAGCCAAACTGGAAGCAAAGCTCTCGTCACCCAAGACTGGACTAGACAGTCAAGAGGAGAAGGTAAACACTTGCACCACACCACACTCATCACATAGTCCCTCAAAACCTGCACCACCAAAACACACACACAGAAACACAAAACACACACCTACATTCGCGGAGGCTCTCAATAAAAACTTGCCCAAACATCAGGGACATCCAAAGCATAAACGCAAGCAAACTCCACCCCCCAACACAACCCAAATGACACATAACCCACAAACCCAGTGTGCCAATCAACCACAGCCCATAAGGCATAACAACGTACCCAACACTCTATAGTCATAGGTGACTCTATAGTCAGGCACACTGATGTTCCACTCACTACACTAAACAAGGAGAAAGTTACTGTCCGCTGCCTGTCAGGTGCCAGGATCTGCCACATAACGCATGCACTCAGATCACACCACAATAAGTACAAATATGACACTGTCCATGTTGGTGTGAATGACCTCAGACGTACCTCCCTGGACTACATGAAATGAGACATGGAGGAGCTCTCCGATCTTATATCCCAGGTAGGTATGACCCTAACCCCGAGTAGCATCCTGCCATCACCCAGAATGATACCACAGTACAAGGACAAAATGACTGACTTCAACAATTGGCTAAGCTTCTGGTGTCATTCTAAGGGGATCCAGTATTTGTCTGCCTGGGACAACATGATCGACAGACCACGATGCTTTGTCAGAGATGGCCTGCACCTGTCTCCCTTAGGATTCCGGATACTGGCTAAGGCTCTTGCCACCCCTATAGTGCCTTTTTTAGGCAAGGTTCAAATGACAAAGTCACCACCGTAACAGGTACAAGCAAGCAAAATCTGAAGGTAATGCTACTCAATGCTAGAAGTCTAAACCTCAAAATGCACTCAATCGAGGCACTCTTTAAAATGGAGAACATTGACATCTGTGCAGTGACAGAGACCTGGTTCAAAGCTCCAGAGAGCACCCCTGCATTACCAGGCTACACTTCATACCACACCTTTCGGCGACCTAACCCAGAACAAAGCACTAAAGGCGGAGGCGTGTCCATATTCATTAAGGATATCCACACCTCCAGGCTAGCTGCACAGCATAATGCATCCGAGATTATCCAAGTGCAACTAACTCTGGGCAAGACCGCAATCCAAATTATAGCTTGCTACAGACCCCCCACCATGCCCCAGGATTCCCACTCCTCATTTCTTGATACACTGGAAAATATTAGGGTACATCCCAACACCCTAATAATGGGCAATTTCAACTACCCCACCATTAACTGGGAAAACTACTCATGTACCAACTGTTTTGCTCAACGTTTTCTAGAATTTATAAATTCCAACGCCTTGGATCAACTTATTCACACCCCCACCAGGGGCAGCAATATCCTCGACCTGGTCATTACCAACATGGGAAACCGGTGTTCCACACCAGAGGTCAATTCCTCGTTGGTCAGATCCGACCACAAGCTAATCAGCCTAGACATCCACATCCCACCCCCAATTAGGGAAACCATCGTAAAAAACTTCTCCAAAGCCATTTCACACTTCTTAAGACAGAAGTGGCAAACTTCACGACACCCATGCAGATGGATAACAGAGGTATGACTGCTGAATCCTACACAAATGCACTTTATAAGCACTTACACGAGTGCATGGATCATGCTATCCCTAACAGAACCAAGAGGTTATCCTCCAAAAAAAGAAGCCAATCTGGTGGTCCTCTGCCATAAACAAACTCTACAACAGAAGAAAAAATGTTGCATAAAATAGTAAAATCCCATGACTGGGGGAACACCCTGGTCAACCTCAGTAAGAAGCTGAGATCCCTCATAAAATCCTCTAAAGCTAGTTACAAAAACAACATTGCCACTGACACTAAAGACAACCACAAAGCATTCTATATCTATGTCAAGAATCTCAATGGGAACATTCAGATCTGCTCTGAGTTACAGCACAATGGCGCTAAATATACAGAACCAACTGATATTGCCAACATCCTAGGGGGAACACCCTGGTCAACCTCAGTAAGAAGCTGAGATCCCTCATAAAATCCTCTAAAGCTAGTTACAAAAACAACATTGCCACTGACACTAAAGACAACCACAAAGCATTCTATATCTATGTCAAGAATCTCAATGGGAACATTCAGATCTGCTCTGAGTTACAGCACAATGGCGCTAAATATACAGAACCAACTGATATTGCCAACATCCTAGCAAACAGTTTCAGTGCTAACTTTACCCCCCTCTCACCCTCTAGAGGGCCCAACTCTATACCAGAAGAATGCAAAGTTCCTATAATCACTGCTGCACAGGTAAAAAAAACACTCTCCAAAGCCAAGAACACAGCATCCATGGGACCTGACAATATCCCAGGCTGCGTTCTACACGAACTACAGAATGAACTGGCATCCTAACCTAAGTACCATGTTCAATCATAGCCTCACCTCAGGCTTTGTACACACTGAATGGCGCACCGCGACAGTTATCCCACTCCACAAAGCGGGAGCCACGACGGACCTCGGGAACTACCGCCCCATTAGCCTGACGAGCCTGGTCTGCAAGGCCATGGAACGTATCATCGTGGAATTCATAAACAAAGACATTGGTAATCTCCAAACTCTGGACCCTACCCAGTTTGGATTTGTAAAAGGCAGATCATAGGTTCATAGATTAGTACTAAGCTAACTGCCCTTGCGAGCCATTTTAAGCCTAGCCAATTATCCCTTGTGAGGCTCAAACCCTGCACCTTGTGTTTGTAAGACAAACACCTTACCCATTAGGCCATCCTCCCAACCCCTCCTAAACCTGATTGACTTCTTTGAAGCAGTCACCAAAGCCATAGATGAGGGTAAAATGGTTCACACAGCTTATCTAGATCTCGCCAAGGCTTTCGACACCATCCCCCACTCTGGAATTATAGATAAGCTCACTAAACTAGGTATAAATCCCTATTGTCACAAGATGGGTTGCCAACTGGCACACGGACAGAACCCACACTGTGAAAGAAGCAGATTCCAATTCCGACTTCAGACCAGTGACAAGTGGAGTACCACAGGGTTCAGTCCTGGGTCCTCTCCTGTTTGGTATCTACTTCTCTGAAGTGCAGGCCAACACAGAAGATCTTTGGCTAACAAGGTTTGCAGATGACTGCAAACTAGGAGCCATAATCAAAACTCCTAACGATGTGGACAAACTACAAAAAGGCCTCACTGAGACAGATACCTGGTGTCAAAGCCATGGCCTGAAGCTCAATGCCAAAAAGTGTATTGTCATCCCCTTTGGTAAAAACTCTGTACCCATGAACTACCACATAGCTGGTAGTCTACTTAATGCCGAAAATGTGATAAGAGACCTTGGGACATAGGTGGACAGTAGTCTCTCCTTTGATAATCACATCGCCACAGTGGTTAGGAAGTCCTTCTATGTGGCTCATCTCATCACAAAAGGATTCTCATCCAGAAAAAAAGAGGTCATTGTTCCCCTCTACTCATCACTCATTAGACCCATCATAGAGTACAACGCCCCTTTTGGTATGCATCTCACAAGACATCTACAACAACTGGAAAGACCACAGAAATACCTCACAAAGAGGATTACTTGTCTCAAACAGATGCCCTACGCAGACAGTCTCAAAAAACTACAGCTTTACTCCATCGCATATCGCCTACTCAGGGGCGATCTCTGCCTAACATACAAAGCTATGTCAAACCCAGAGCTGATGGACATCCTCCACTTAAAGAAATCCCAATCCATCCGAGCTACACGCTCTAGGGACTTAAACCTTGTCACCACAATAAACAGAACATGCTGGAGGGATAGATTCCTGTCCCAGAGACTTCCCATACTCTAGAACAGACTACCTATCTATGTCAAACAGAGCTCCTCATTAGCACTCTTCAAGAAAAATCTTGACGATTGGATGGGAAATGGGAAATTCACCCCAGGGATCACTTCTGTGCTCTGCTCGACAGGGGCACAGGAAAATAATTTTCTTGGGTGGCGAAAGCCAGGGTACATTTTTGGCTAGGCTTATATAGGCCCTAGGGCCAATAGCCTAATACCTACCTATGAAAACTAAAAAGTACAGTTTTGTACCTACCATAAATGTAGATGTCCGATAGACATGCAACTGCAGTCATAAAGTACAGTTTTGTACCTACCATAAATGTAGATGTCCGAGAGGTATGCATCTGCAGTCCTAACATATGGGTTGTCCTGCCTCAGGCAGCCCTTCGGTCGGCCGGATTCCAAAGTCTGGGTCTGGCCTCGGCTGATGTCGCACTTCACCCAACGTCATTGCTGCTGTGAATTGGGTATAAAGGCATCAGCCGAAGCCATTTTCCTCAGTGTTTCTTGCCCCAGATGCCAGGTGCCCTCTAGGAAAGCTAAATTTGGATAAATGCAAATGGTTCCAAACAGTAGAGAGCAAACAATATAAGCATGTATATACATATATACAAACAAATACACCATAATAGATTCCCCCAGCTAGCTACAAGATGGGCAAATACCCTAGGAGTACCACAGAGGGGAAGGAGGGTGGGTAATCCTGACTGCAGATGCATACCTCTCGGACATCTACATTTATGGTAGGTACAAAACTGTACTATGTCCTTCAAGGATGCATCTGCAGTCCTAACATATGGGTAGAATACCATAGCCAAACTGGGGATGGAGGTACTAAGATGATTATGGTGTAGTTAAGATCCCCTGCAAAACAGCAGTTGCAAAACCTGCTCGGGATCTGGAGTATAAAGGTAGATTATAATGCTTGGCAAATGTATGCACGGAGCTCCAAGTAGCAGCTTCTAAAATGTCTTTGGTAGCCACTCCTCGTAGGAAAGCTGTAGTAGTGGCTGCAGCTCTTGTGGAGTGAGGTCTGATGTTTTCTGGAGTTGTCTTTCCATGAAGAGTAACAAAATCTAATGCAATTTCCTATCCATTTTGAGATTGTCTGTTTTGAAATTGCTTTTCCTTCCATTCCTGTTGCATATGCTACCAGAAGCTGATCAGTTTTTCTGTTGGTCTTGGTTCTGTCCAGATAGTAGCGCAATTGCCTGTGCACATCCAATGTATGTAGTAGTCTTTCCCCCCTGTTCTGTGGGTTGGGGAAGAATGTTGGTAGGTGTATTGCTTGGTTCAATGATACCCTGGAGACTACTTTTGGCATAAAAGTAGGATTAGTTCTCAAGGACACTCTATCCTGATGGAAGATAAGGAAGGGCTGTACTGCCATTAATGCCTGTAATTCAGAAACCCTTCTTGCTGAAGTGATTGCAAGCAGGAAAGCAGTTTTCCAAGATAAGAACTGTAATTCTGCTGTTGCTGCTGGTTCGAAAGGGGGAAGTGTTAACTTTTCCAGCACAAAGTTAAGGTCCCATGTAGGCAAAGGTGGCGTCCTTGGAGGCTTTACATTTTTAATTCCTCTCAGAAACTGCCCGAGTAGAGGATGAGAGAAGACTGGAGGATCCATGTTGTATTCTGCTGAAATTGCTGATGCATGAATCTTAATGGAGGAGTAAGACAGGCCATTGTGGAAAAGTTCTGCTAAGTATTCCAGGATGTTAGCTATGTTCGCTAATGATACATTTTCTCCTTTTGCTGCACTCCAAATGAGGTATCTTTTCCATTTGGCTGAATAAGTCTTCCTTGTGGAGGGTCTGCGAGCCTCCAGGATAATGTCTTTAACCCTCTGAGATAAGTCTGGTTTATTTTGCTTTATGTAATATTCCAAGCAGCTAGCTGTTTGGATGTAGGATCTTGTAGTTGTTCTGTGTTAGCAGTAAAGGAACTAGAGGTAGAGGCCATGCGTGTGTCCGAGACATACTCCTCAGTAGCGGGTACCAATGCTGCCTCGGCCAGTCTGGAGCTATCAGGATGATCCTTGGGTGATCTTCTTTGATCTTCAGTAGCACTTTGTACATCAAAGGAAGAGGTGGGAATGCATATGCTGTCAGGTTTTCCCAACTGAAGGATAGGGAGTCCACCTTCCAAGCAAGTGGGTGGTATGTCCTTGTGCAGAATTTCCTCAATTGGTGGTTGTGTGGGGATGCGAACAGGTCTATTTCTGGTAGTCCCCATTTCTTTGTAATGGTTTTGAAGATGTCTGGATGCAGCATCCATTCGTGGGCATCCGTGGTAGTTCTGCTTGAGGTGTCTGCTAGTGTATTTTCTTTTCCTGGCACAAATTTGGCCTGTAGTTGAATGTTGTGTTTCAGGGCCACATTCCACAGGTCCATTGCCATCCGGCATAGAGGATACGAGTGTGTGCCTCCCTGTTTGTTGATATACCACATGACTGTGGTGTTGTCCATCCTTATCAGCAAATGACCCTGGTGAAGAAAAGGACTGAATGTCTGAAGTGCCTGTTTCACTGCCAGCATCTCTTTTTGATTTATATGTAGGTTCAGCTGGTCTTGTCCACCATGTGTGCCCCCCAGCCTAGGTCTGAGGCGTCCGTGGTGATAGTCTGGCTTGGGTGAGGTTTGTGGAAGGGCAGACCTCTGTTCACCTGACAGGCCTGAGCCCACCACAGGAATTCTTGTTTCAGGCATGGAATTATTGGAATCTGGGCTTCTAGACTGTGCTTGTGTTGAGACCATACATTCCTTAGGTACCATTGCAACTTCCTCATATGTAGCCCAGCATGTGGAATCAATATTATGCAGGATGCCATGTAACCCAGGGCTTGCAGGACTTTCCTTGCTGTAAGCTGGTTCTGCTTTGTTAATGCCATGAAATAGAGTGGCAGTTGCTTTTGCTTTTCTGCTGTGAGAAATGCCATTTGATTTGATGTGTCCAGTTCTGCACCCAAGAATGTTATCCTTTGGGATGGTACCAGCCTTGACTTTTTCATGCTGACTGTGTATCCCAGGGCTTGCAGTAATTGTATAACCTTTTCCAAATCTTTTGTTAATTTGGTCTTGTTGTCCGCTTGTATTAGGCAGTCGTCCAGGTATGGATAAATCTGAATTCCCTGAAGCCTGCAATGAGCAATTACTGATGCCAGGCATTTCGTGAATACTCTGGGCGCAGTAGATAAGCCAAAGGGCAATGCTGAGAATTGATAATGCTCTGATCCTGCAAGAAATCTGAGGTATCTTCTGCAATCTGGTCGTATAGGGACGTGCAGGTATGCCTCCTTGAGATCTAGAGTCACCAGCCAAGACTCCTTGCCCAGCATGGGAAGAAGTTGCTGTAGGGTCAGCATTTTGAATTTTGGAAAAATTAGCGTAACTTCCAAGAAATATGTAAACGGCGTAATCCATGCTATACGCCAAAATGAGTAGGGAATACGATCTGCCAAAGCACCACCAGTACACAAAACTGCAGAAGTTACCACAGCGTCTCAAATAAAAGTTTTCTTAGACAGATTGCTGCTGTTTTAAGCAACCAGCGGTCACGGAATCCACAACCAGAAAAAGTTTTTCAAAATTTATTGACACAAAATAATCCAGGTTAAGCGCTTTCACACACTAACGCGTGTGCTTCCTCAGAATCGTTCTGCGGAAGCACACGCGTTAGCGCTAACCTGGATTATTTTGTCAATAATTTTGAAAAACTTTTCTGGTTGTGGATTCCGCTGGTTGCTTAAAACAGCAGCAATCTGTCTAGAAAACTTTATTTGAGACGCTGGTAACTTCTGCAGTTGTGTACTGGTGGTGCTTTCAGATCGTATCTACTCATTTTGGATTACGCTGTTTACAATTTTGGAAAAATGAGATATGTGTTCAGAGCGGACAGGTCGAGAATAGGTCTCCATTGGTTTTCTTTCCTTGGTACCAGGAAAAGTCTGGAGTAAAATCCTTGCCCTTGTTCCATAGGCGGTACCTTTTCTATAGCTCTCATCCTTAGTAGGTGGTGGATTTGTGCTAGAGCGTTTGTTTTTTGGTTTGGTGGTAGGTTTGGCATTCCTCTCTTTTTTGGTAGAGTGTGGAAGTGAAACCTGTAGCCTTTGTCTATTGTCTGTAAAATCCATTTGTCTCCTGTAATGTAATGCCAGTTTACGGAAAATAAGTCAAGCTTTCTGCCTAAGGGTGCTTGCAGTTGTTCCCTGGTAGGCGGTATCAGAGTCAAGTCATTGTGTCTGCCCTGTGGGAATGGTCGTAGCTGAATCTGTGGCAGTACTTAGGCTGCCACTGACGTCCCCTGTAGGCACCTCTGGATTGACCTCTGCCTCTTGGGCGCCTATTTCTGCCTCTGTGTGCTCTGGAGGTGTCTGGAAAGGACCAATTCTTCGAAGGCCAATTTCTACTGAACCTCGGAGGCTGGACCTGTAAGAAATCCTTGACTGTTTGGACAGATTTTGCTTTTTCTTCCACCTTCTTTAGTACTTGCTGTGCAGGGGATCCAAACAAACTTTGTTTCTCCATGGGAGCATCTAGAAGCTTTGACTTTACATGGTCTGGTAAGGATTGTTCTTTTAACCAGGCATGCCTTCTAATCACTGTTCCAGTCATAGCTGCTCTAAAGGAAGCCTCCAGTGCATCATAGCCGCATTTTAAGGAATGATTACTGACCTGCTGAGTGTTATGTACCAAATTCTGAAGGGACTTACGGTCTATAGGTTCAGGAGAGGACAGCTTTTTATTTAGCTGGTCTAACAAAAATTCCTGATACTGAATCATGTGGAATTGACAGTTTAAGGCCCTAGCCGAAAGAGTAGCAGAAGTATAAACTTTTTTACCCCATCTCTCTAATGCTCTAGATTCTCTTTCAGAGGGAGGGTTTTGGCAGAGGCAGCTGCTACAGCTTTGGGGCCCTGTGAAATGGTTTCAGGATCTGCAATAGGAGCCTTATACAAGTGAAAGTGTGTGTCCGGGACCCTGTAATATCTGTCGGGCTTGGCAGGGGCCGGGGGAAGAGAGTCAGGGGCAATACAGGCATCATTATAAGCATAAACAACTGTAAGTACTGGAGGAATGGCTAAAGGCCTATGCTGTGGTAAATGTAAAAAGGTCCTTAGCCTTTTCCTTGAATCTGAAAAATCCTGGCCCTGCCATTGAAAATGCTCTCTCATAGCATGTAAGGTTTCCCCAAACGAAAATTCCTCAGGAGGAGAGGCAGAAGGAATGGAGTCTTCTGCATCAGAATCCTCATAAGGAGAATATGGGCCTTCTGGAGGACCTGAGTTTTCTGAATCATCCGAGGAATAGTCTGTAGAAACAGGATCCGGGGGCTCTGCTCTAGGCCTCTTTTCTGGAGGGGGTTGAGAGGCCCTGTCTGGGTGAGGTTGGGATCCCCTGATCAAAGAAATGAGATCCTCAGCCAAGCTGAGCATTTGGGAACTGGAGGTAGGCCTGTGTGAGGGGGTTTTAGCAGGCAAGGCCTTAGAAGATTTAGCTGATTTAGCCCTAGAAATAGCCTTGATAGACATAGATGCAGGGGGCCTAGCAGCACCACGTGCAGGAGTAGATATGTCTAAAGGAATAGTATCTAATAAATCCTGGGTGCCTGCTACAGCAGGGGTAATTTCAGTAGCGGATTCAGCCATGCTGTGTGAGGCCTCGGCTATCGGAAGCAAGCTTTCGGCCGAAGGAAGAACCGTTGACTCGGTTTCAGCCGAAACCGAGACACTCGTGGTTGGCTTAACCGTGGTTTTGGCCGAAACCGCGGACCGCGAGTGTCGGTCCTTTTCCTTACGCTTTTTAGCTAATTGCGAAGTCGGAGTCTCCGACGGCATTTTGTAAGCAAAAGCGGGACCAAAAAACTCCTCTGCAAACTCCGACCGACGTCTAAGTGTCCGTCGGTTAAAGGAAGCACAGGCTAGACAAGCTGATACGTCGTGGTCTGGGCCTAAGCAAGGAAGGCAGTATGAGTGGAAATCCTTATGAGGTATTTGTTTCCCACAAGTTAAACAATTATTTACTTTTTCTGACATCGGCTGAGGCAAGAAAGAGTCCCCAACGGGGTACTTAGCATTTTAGAAGTCTTCGGTAGCAGAAATCTCTGGATCTGACCGACCGGCACTTGTGAACAGCTTCTGCTTCGGGCACTGCGCGGCAAGAAAGACTGAGGAAAATGGCGTCGGCTGATGCCTTTATACCCGATTCACAGCAGCAATGACGTCGGGTGAAGTGCGACATCAGCCGAGGCCAGACCCAGACTTTGGAATCCGGCCGACCGAAGGGCTGCCTGAGGCAGGACAACCCATATGTTAGGACTGCAGATGCATCCTTGAAGGACATCATGTGGGTTGCCCTGCCTCAGGCAGCCCTCGGTCGGCCGGATTCCAAAGTCTGGGTCCGACGTCAGCTGATGTCGCATTTCTCTCCGACGTTAGAGCGGCTGGAGTACATAAGCATCAGCCGACGCCATTTTCTTCAGTGTTTCTTGCCCCAGATGCCAGGTGCCCTCCAAGGAAGGCTGTAATCAAATTGGAAGACAAAAACAGGATTCCAAACAAATAAATGAGCAATAAAACAAATACACCATAACAGATATCCCCAGCTAAGAGAAACAGGGATAGGAGTGGACCCTAGGCATAGAGGGGTAGGAAAATCCGACTGCAGTTGCATATCTATCGGACATCTACATTTATGGTAGGTACAAAACTGTACTATGTCCTTCAAGAATGCAACTGCAGTCATAACATGTGGGTAGAATACCATAGCTTAGCTGGGGGAGGAGGAATGCTCTACGAAAAAGATGGTGTGGCAATCAAACCCTGCAGGACTGCCGAAGCAAAGCCTGCTCTGGATCTGGAGTATAGAGGGAGATTGTAGTGTTTGGAGAATGTATGCACGGAGCTCCATGTAGCAGCTTCTAGAATGTCCTTAGTAGGCACCCCTCTTAAGAATGCTGTAGAGGTGGCTGTAGCTCTGGTGGAATGTGGTCTGACATTGGCTGGAACAGTCTTTCCATGAAAGGAATAACAGAATCTGATGCAATGTCCAATCCATTTTGAAATAGTCTGTTTTGAAATTGCTTTTCCTTGGACTGCAGGGGCGTAAGCTACAAAAGTTGTTCAGACTTCCTACTGGCCTTGGTTCTGTCCAGGTAGTGAAGTTGTCTGTGAATGTCCAAGGTATACAACAGTCTCTCCCCTTGTTCTCAGGATTGGGGAAGAAAGCAGGCAGATGAATTGCTTGATTTAAAGAAACCCTAGATACCACCTTTGGCATGAAAGTAGGGTTGGTCCTTAATGAAACCCTGTCTCTGTGAAAAATAATAAAGGGTGGTATTGCCATTAGGGCCTGTAGCTCCGAAACCCTTCTTGCTGATGTAACTGCCAACAGGAAAGCTGTCTTCCAAGAGAGAAATTGCAAGTCAACTGAAGCTGCTGGCTCAAATGGAGGTAGAGTCAGTTTTCTAGGACAAAATTGAGGTCCCAGGCTGGCACTGGGGCCTTTCTTGGTGGCTTAATGTTCTTGATTCCCCTGAGGAATTGCCTTAGTAAAGGGTGTGAAAAAACAGGAGGATCAGTGTTGTATCTAGCTGAAATAGCAGATGCATGTATCTTTATGGAAGAATATGAGAGGCCGTTCTTTAACATATCTGCCAAATATTCCAAGATGAGTGGGATGTTCAAAAATGATGCATCATGTCCCTTGCTGGTATTCCAATTGCTGAATCTTTTCCACTTTGCTAAGTAAACCTTTCTGGTGGATGGTCTTCGAGCCTCTGTTAGTGTCCGCTGGACTTCCTTGGAGAGAGATAGGCTGAAGTTATTTATGGGATCTTCCAGGCTGTTAGCTGCAGTGTCTGTAGATTTGGATGCACTGTTTCGAAGTTGTGTTGAGTCAGAAGTAGAGGCCATTGGGGAAGGGCCCAACTCCTGGTGTGACATATGCTCCGTAGTAGTGGGTACCAGTGTTGTCTTGGCCAGTTCGGAGCTATTATGATTCCCTTGGGTCTCTCTGCTTTGATCTTTAGTAATACTGAGGTCATCAGTGGCAGAGGTGGGAATGCATAGATTGTTAGTGAGTTCCAGTTGAATGAGAGGGCATCTATTTTCCAAGCTTTTGGATGGTATGTCCTTGTGCAGAATTTTGGTAGAAGATGGTTGAGATGAGAGGCAAATAGGTCCACTTCTGGCTTGCCCCATGTCGAAGTGAGTTGTCTGAAGGCCTTCGGATGTAACCTCCACTCGTGTGGATCTGTGAAATTCCTGCTTAAGCTGTCCGCCAACACATTGTCTTTTCCTGGAACAAACTGGGATTGTAACTGGATGTTTAGACTCAGTGATTTCTCCCAAAGATGCATTGTCAGTCTGCAAAGGGGTAAGAGTGGGTGCCCCTTGCTTGTTTATGTACCACATCACAGTGGTGTTGTCTGTCCGTATCAGTAAATGGCCTTGCTGGAGTTGGTGTTGAAAAGCCTCGATGGCATGCATTACTGCCAGCATTTCCTTTTGGTTTATATGCAGATGTGTTTCCTTTGGAGACCATTGTCCTTGTATACACCTGCCTTCCATGTCTGCTCCCCATTCAAGGTCCGAGGTGTCTGTGGTCATGGCCTGTCTTATCTGTGGTTTTGAATGACATACCTGTGTTTGCCTGGCTCACGAGGCCCACCATAGGAATTCGTTTTGTAGGCATGGAATGGCGGTATGATTGTCTCCAAGTTGTTGCTGTGTTGAGACCAAATGCTTTTTAGGTACCATTGAAGCTTTCTCATGTGTAGTCTTGCTAACGGAACCAGGAGAATGCAGGATGCCATGTAACCCAGGGCCTGTAGGAATCTCCTTGCAGTCATCTGGGTGAGTTTTGCTAAACCTTTGAAGTAATGAGTTAACTTCTCTTGCTTGTCTTCTGTCAGGTAAGCCATCTGAGAGGCTGTGTCTAGTTTGGCTCCTAAGAAGATTATTTGCCGGGATGGCTGCAGTCTTGACTTTTGAAAGTTGACTGTGTATCCCAGAGCTTGAAGTAATCGTATGACATAATCCAGGTTTTTTGTCAACATCAACTTGTCGTCCGCTTGTATGAGGCAATCGCCCAGGTACGGGTAAATTTGTATCCCCTGGAGCCTGCAATGAGCAATTACTGAAGCCAGGCATTTTGTGAATACTCTGGGCGCAGTAGATAAGCCAAATGGTAATGCTGAGAACTGATAATGCTCTGGTCCTGCAAGAAGTCTGAGGTATCTTCTGCAGCTGTGTCTGATAGGGACATGCAGGTATGCCTCCTTGAGGTCCAGAGTAATCAGCCAAGACCCCTTGCCCAGCATGGGAAGGAGTTGCTGTAGAGTCAGCATTTTGAACTTTGGTACTATGAGAAAGGTGTTTAATGCGGACAAGTCCAGTATTGGTCTCCATTGAGATTCTTTTCTTGAAACAAGGAACAGTCTTGAGTAAAACCCCTGGTCTTGTTCTTGTTGTGGAACTCTTTCTATTGCTTTCATCCGAGTCAGCAGAGTGATTTGCTTGATAGCCTCTGCCCTCTGGTTTTGTAGTAGGTTTGGCATGCCTTGTTTTCTTGGCAAGGTATGAAAATGAAACCTGTACCCTCGGTCTATAATGTCCAAAATCCATTTGTCCTTTGTCAGTCTGTGCCAATTTTCTGCAAACAGAGATAATTTCCCGCCCAAGGGAGCTTCTATTTGTTCCCTGGTAGGCGGTAGTAGAGGAAAGTCATTGAGATTGTGGTTGTGGGGCAGGTGAAACCCCTGCGTCACTTCTTTGGTTTCCTGGCTGCCATTGTTGTCCCCTGTAAGGGCCTCTGTATTGGCCTCTTCCTCGGCCACGTCTGTTCTTACCCCTTTGAAACTTTTCTGTATTAGGAAAGGACCAGTTTTTAGAAGGCCAATTCCTACTGAATCTGGGGGGGGGGTTGAACTTGGAGGAAATCTTTCACCGTCTGAACTGATTTTGCTTTTTCTTCGATGGTCTTTAACACATCCTTAGCATTCGCACCAAAAAGCTTGTTCTTTTCCAAAGGTGCATCCAGAAGTTTTGCTTTTACATGATCTGGTAGAGGTTGATCTTTTAACCAAGCATGTCTATGAATGACTGCCCCTGTCATAGCTGCCCTACATGAAGCTTCCAGTGCATCATATCCACACTGCAGGAAGTGATTGCTTACTTGCTGAGTGTTAAGTACAGCTTCCTGAAAAGTCTTCCTGTCTAAAGGATCAGGAGTGGCTAAAGTTTTTCGTAAATCTTCTAAAAGGTAATCCTGGTATTGTAACATATGAAAAAGGCAATTTAAAGCTCTCATAGATAAGGTAGTGGATGTGTAAACCTTTTTACCCCATCTCTCTAATGACCTGGCCTCCCTGTTGGAGGGCAATGGATTTTTAGAGGTGGAGGCTGAAACTCCTTTAGGCCCCTGTGAAATAGTTTCCAAATCAGCAGAATGGGCCCTGAATAAATGGGAATGAGTTTCTGGGACCCTGTAATACCTGTCTGGCTTGGCTGGAGCAGGAGGAAGAGAATCAGGGGTAGCACTAGAGTCAGCATATAGATCATCCAGAACATCAAGTACAGGAGGAATAGCTAAGGGCCTGTGCTGGGGCTTCTTAAGGAAAGTCCTCAGGCGTTTCCTAGAATCAGAATATTCCTGACCTTGCCACTTGAAATGTTCCCTCATGGTGTGCAGAACTTCCCCAAAAGAAATATCCTCAGGAGGGGAGGCCGAGGGGATGGAATCTTCTGCATCCGAGTCCTCATAGGTCTGGAAGAGCTCTTCCTGGCTATCAGAGTGGACAGAGCCCTCAGAGTCTTGATCTGAAGGAATAGGTTCAGGGGGTTCAACCCTGGGCCTTTTATCAGAAGGAGGCTGGGATCCTCTCTCAGGATGGGCCTGTGAACCTCTAATCATGGAAATTAAATCAGCAGCCATGGACATAATTTGTGTCTCTGGAGTAGGCTGAGGTAAGGATTTAGAAGTAATATGCTTTGTTTTGCTGGCTGCCTTAGCCCTAGTGTAGGCCTTAATAGACATGGCCATAGGAGGCCTGGCAGCTCCACGTGCAGGAGTGACCTTGTCTACAGCAATGGTCTCGGGCATTTCCTCGGTTTCGGTATCCGGAGGAAAATCGATAACTGGCGTCGGAGTGATGTCCGGAATCGGAGTCGGTGTCACGGTGTCTTCGGTTCGGAGCGGTGGAGAGACCGTCTCAGAGGGAACCGGAGCACTCGCTAGGTTTTGGCGTGGAGTCGGTGGTAGACGCGGGCCGAGGATGTCGGTCCCGGTCTTTACGCTTTTTGGGAGTTTGCGATGTCAGAACATTCGACGGCATGGTGTAAGCAAATTTATCGGCAAAAAAGTCTTCAGCGAAATCCGCCCGGCGCCTGAGAGTGCGCTTGTTGAAGCGAGCACAGGCTACACAGGCCGAGACGTCGTGGTCTGGGCCCAGGCAAGGAAGACAGTAAGAGTGGAAATCCTTATGAGGTATTTGTTTACCACAAGAAAGACAATTGTTAACTTTTTCAGTTATTTCTGACATCAGCTGAGGCAAGAAAAGGTCCCCAACGGGGTACTAAGCTTTTTTGATGACTTCGGTATCGAAGAATACAGGAGCTGACCGACCGGCACTTGCGAACTGCTTCTGCTTCGGGCACCGCGCGGCAAGAAAGACTGAAGAAAATGGCGTTGGCTGATGCTTATGTACTCCAGCCGCTCTGATGTCGGAGAGAAATGCGACATCAGCCGACGTCGGACCCAGACTTTGGAATCCGGCCGACCGAGGGCTGCCTGAGGCAGGACAACCCACATGTTATGACTGCAGCTGCATTCTTGAAGGACATCAGATGCATCTTCCTCACACAGGAGTGAAGATTTATACAGGACTGTTATGAACACTGATTAAATGGCATGTTTTAGAGGGCAAGAGCAACAAAAACTATACAAGCTGACCACTCTGGTGACAGACAACGCCTTAACTACGACCTAGCCAATCCATGTCTGATTAGCAGCTTGGCTGACTGATGCAGCAGCAGGGAGCTACAGGTGTGCCCATCCTGGGGGGGGGTGGCACTTGTTGGTGATGCTCCTTAAGACAAGATGTGATCTAAAGAGGGCAGTTGCCCTCAGATGCACTAGTGAGCATGGGGGAGTGGGGAAAGGAAAAACTGGGTAGAGCATTAAATAAAAAAAACATACCGGACAGAGGCTGAGACAGCCGAGCCCCCAGAATGCCCTCAAGCTCCATGACCAGTCCCAGCAACACCAGACTAGTGAGAGAGTCTTCCAATCTACAAGCTGAAGTTCTATAATTTTATGGTATACCTTTATGCACACAGATACATGAAACTTGTCTATTGAGAGGATCTGTTAACATTAATACTCATTGGTTCCCTCTATGTACTGATACTGCTTAATTTTATCAATAAAAATGATGTATATAAAAACTGGTACACTAAGCACTTTGACAACTAGTGAGGCAAATAAATTACTAAAGAGTAACAGGCTCAACAATGATCCTTGAAGGATGACAGATAAGGAGACAATGAGTGGAACATTTGTTCTTAATATTAATATTCTCAGCTCCCATCATTTAAGTCATTTCTTTAGCCAGTTAAAAACAAGGAATGTCATTTCCCAGATTACTAAGCCCCTAAGAGTTCCACTGTGAGGAGCAGCATCAAAAGTCTTTAACAGAAGTTCAGCAGAATAATTTCCAAACGAAGACCCAATCCATCAATTACATTAATGCAAAAGCTGAGGAAATTACTTTGGAAAGTCCTGAATATCTGAATACAAGCTAGATAAGACCAGAATTCTCAAACAACACAACTGGCACACACGAGAGTATGATTTTAAATATTTGCCCAGAACAGAAGTCAAACTAAAAGGTCTCTAGTCAGTCACTCAATTTTTATCTCTATTCGAAGAGGAATGTAGCAAAGGAAATGTGGAAATTAAAACAATACATCAGATGTTACATAATCTTTGCAGTTTCAAAAAGAAAATTCAGTTAATAACTCATTTGCTAAGTAACATTAGCAGAGATGCACCGTATTACTTCTTGCAACTCAGCTGGTGGTAAGGCTGATAACCTTTCTACAAAACAAGGGCAGCTTTATATGTTTATTTTTATAGAGGATGTCGAACACTGTCATACATTTGTGACTCAAGTACAAGAAGTAGGTCTAAAAGCTATAAGCCTTCCAAAAGTGTCAAAGAAGAACAAAGAATGTCTCAAACAGCCCACAATCTTTCATTACATTGCGAGCTCTGGGAATAAAAAGAGATACACACATACATATACCTGTTTACAGCTTACATATGCAAAAAAATAACTACTTTGTAGGATAAAACAGAAAGTAAAGTCTTTACACCTAACCACAGGTTAACAGTGTATACAGGTCTAATGGGTTTATTCTCTGAATGATTAGCACAGCTGCAGAAACATGCATTACCTTTACTATTTTGACAGGACTCATGTCCATACTCTGCTTGGTGTGCCCTCTCAGGAATGGTGGCTCCTCTTCTACAAGTTCAATTTCAAGATCTTCATCTGCATGGAAACAGAACAAAAATAGCACAGTTGTGTAAAATCTTACCATAACAGTAGATGTCCTTGCCTTCACTGCTGCAGTATTCATTACTTGTGGGATTTCCTGCTGTAGCCCAAAGCCTACTGTTGCTTTAAGGTACGCTCAATGTCACCCGTACACTCCTGGCATAGCGTATGCAGAAAGGAAATGCCTGAACATACCATCCTCAGAACTGACTGTCCTAGTAGTATAAGCAGACTAAGGAAACTCAGGAGGTGACCAGTACAGCTCCGTAGTCCTTTTCCTTCCTGGAAGGAGGGAGGGAGAGCATACTGCAGCAATGAAGGCAAGGACATCTGTTGTTATAGCAAGATTTTACACAACTGTACTATGTCCTCACATTCACCACTGTAGTATTCATCAAGTTTGGGAGAGTGCCAAAGCTCAGGAAGAAACTTGGGAGGAGGAAGAAGCAGTCGAGCCCTCTAAGAAGTCATGAAGAATGTCCCTAGCAAAACCAGCCCTAGCTAGAAATGCCATCCAACTCCTAGTGCTCGGTAAAAGTATGAACAGAAGTCCAGGTAGCTGCTTCAAGAACAAATTAGTATCCAACCCCTTGAAAAAAGCAGAAGAAGAAGCCACAGCTTTAGTAGAATGAGCCTTTACAGAAGAAGGAAGGTTCTTACCATGAAAAGTATAACAAAAAGAAATAGCCTTTGAAATCCAAGAAGAAATAGTTTGCTGGATACAGCTAATCCTAAAGACCCAGGATGAAGAGAAACAAACTGATCAGATTTTCTAACCGCTGTAGTCTTATCCAAATAAAATCTTAATTGTCTATGCATTTCCAAAGTATGCAGCATCCTCTTACTATCAGATTACAGAGAGGGGAAAAGTAGGCAAATGAATAGACTGATAAGTGACAACTCAAAAGAGGATTAGTACGCAAGGACACCCTGTCCTTATGAAATATCAAACAAGGACAAGCTATAAGGGCTTGCAACTCACACACCCATCTGTCAAGAGGTAAAAGCTAACAAAAGGACTGTCTTCCAAGAACAATGTTATAAGGAAGCTGAGGCAGCAGGCTCAAAAGGAGCCTGAGTCAGCTTCTCCAAAACAAAATTAAGATCCTAGGGAGGAGGAACAGGCTTCCCAGGAGGTCTAATATTAAGAACATCTTTAAGAAATCGTTTAGCCTCAAATCTAGAAGCGACAGAAGAGATAAAGGCAGACAGAGATAGCTGATAAGTGGGCCTTAATAGAAGAATAGGCCAAACCAGAAGTGAACTCACACAAATAAGACAGAACCAAAGAACATCCACAAAAAGTGGGTCCAGGTTAGGAGAAAGACAGCAATGAGAAAACCCTCTTCCATTTGGATAGGTAGGATTTCCTAGTAGTAGGTTTTCCAGCCTCCTGCAGGACCATCAGGATGTCCTCAAAAAAAGGTGATTATGAGGAATCAATATCCTATCACTCACAGTGTCACAGTTGAAGCATGGACAGGTGGGGGTGGAAGAGATATCCTTTGTCTTGTGTGAGCAGATGCACCATGTAAGGTAACTTGTGATGATTGCCCTTGCCTAGATGCAGACGTAGTGAGAACCAGTGTTGTTGTGGACAAAAGGAAGTTACCAACAAGATTTTGGGAGCATCCTGCTGAACCCTGAACAGGATTTTTGGAATGAGAGGAAGGGTAGTAAATGCATAAAGAAACAAGGACTTCCAAGGACAAGTGAGGGTGTCCACCTTCCAAACCAGGCGACCTGGGACTCTGGCACAAAACAGAGGAAGTTGTCTGTTCAAAGAGGAGGATAAATAGATCTGCTTGAGGAGTGCCCCACTAGTGGACAATGTCCAGAAATGCATCCCTGTGAAGCATCCACTCATGGGATTGAGATAAGGACTTCTTCAGAGTGTCTGACACAATGTTCTGATCTGAAGGGATATAAACAGCCTGAGACACTTGATACTTGACAGCAAGATCCCATACCAGAAGTGCCAAACGGCAAAGAAGATTAAAATCTTGTTCCTCCCTGTTTGCTTATATACTACATCACTGTGGTATTGTCTGTTAATACCTTGAGAAACCCCGAAAAATGACATTAGGCATTCAGATGATGATCTGGAGATGCATTTGGACTGGCGTCAAAGAAGTTCTGAGGATGGTACTTCCGAATGTCACCTTTATGCCTTATGCTACACAAGGAGCATACGGGTGATATGCAGCATACCTTATAGCAACATAAGGCTTTGGTACACTGGTCGATGTCAGGGCATCCCATGGCAGGGAATCCCACAAGTAATGAATACTGCAACAGCGAATATAAGGACATTTATAATTACAGATGTTTCTTTAAAGAGCAGCTCAAGATGTGTTTCGTGGTTTCGCTGACATGTTCAAGATTCAACAATTCATACTCAAAATCTTGTTACGGACATAAAGAAAACTTATTTCTGTGCACTTCATTCAGAATGAATCTGTACAGAAGAGCTGTTCTCCTATTAGACATATTTTTGCTCTTTTTATAAGACAAAGTTTGACAGTTTCCCCCGAGTTAAAACTTAGGAAGGAGGGCTTGCTCTATCACAAAGATTCTGGCCTTAACTGTTCTCCTAATGACCTTGTTCAAGTAGTACACTTTGTGGCACCCAGGTGGGGAGAGACAGGAGTGAACAGCCAGTGATGGCTCACTTGACTTAGGTGGGACTGTCCTGCTGCAGAACTGCTGGCACTCCTGAATAATGCTGTATCACGCTGCACTCTAATGTATGCTTGTTCACTACCTGGCAGTATGACAAGGAATTTCTGAGTGATGGCAGGACATTTTGTTTTGTACAAAACCATTCAAAATGTATTTACTGTGATGCTATTTGTAAGGGTGGGCCTGACAGTGGGTATTAAGAGCGCAGCTACCCCCATTACAAATGGTACTAGGAAAAAATACAGTTTTCATAAACTGCTGATCAGGGATATGTTTATACTGGGAAGCATCTGGTATACATGCATACATAGTAACAACAAACTGCAAATGCCCATGGTCTAGCATTCTTTATCTTTCCACTGACTGTCATTAGAAAGAAAGTCCAGAAATGCCACTTTATATGTGCACAGCACACGTTCTTGAACCTGCCAAAGACTACTTTGACACTCCAAGCATAGAGGGTCTGTGAAAACATGCACTCACACAAACACAAAGTAATGCAGTGCGTTTCTCAGCCAAGACAGAGAGGGGTTGCTGGGTGCATCAAAAAAAGCTACTACATTTGCAGGGTGGCAGCCATGAACCTCAGCTCTTCCCTTTCCTTCCTGATTAAGATCTCAGGGGATGGGGACAAATTAATGTCTGCAGTAGGATACTAACATGTACATGCTCACACACACATAAGATATAAAAGTAAAATAAGGTGGTACTATTTCTCAACTCAAGCAAATACTGTAGTGGTTAACTTTACACAGCCAATATGTGAAAGGCCTTAGACATGCATTTGCATAGTGCTGCCTATACCTCTGTCAGATTATTTATACCTCAACCATATACACTTCTACACGACTAGAAATCAATCAGCTGCCATAAGATATGGTGTTTTTATCTGATTGGCCTGAGGGTTTAACTTCAGAAAAGTCTCTCATCTTGCTGGTATAAAATAATTAGTTTTTGTAACATTGTGCTCTTTTATTCTGAGCTTCCTTGTGCCAGGCTTGGACACCTGTGACTGCTTCTAAAGTCATATGAGCCTACAAAGCTGATACAAATATAGTTTTCTGCACTTGTTCTGCTCTGTTGTTTCATTGCTATTTAACACTTCTGTGCTGCAGTTATTTATTTGGTTATCACTGTTTTTCAGCGTGCACTTGTTAAAAACCTCCATCTGTTTGTTACTGTACTGCACTTGGGTTATTTTAACAGTATTCTGCAAAAGCTATTCTAAGTCTGACAAAATATTTCTAAGTTTTGCAAAGTTTTTGCATGTTGTGAACATTTCTGAAGGTTGGTGAACTTATTTGCAGAGATTCCTGATACTGCCAGAATTCTTACTTCTTTTACTTCTGTTCTAAAGCATTTGTTACTGCACTTGAGCTAAAAGCCAGTTTGTTTTACATTGGGACGGTCATTTTGCACTCTGATGGGAACAGAGCGCTAAATTCAACCCATCCAAGGTGGGAACTACTAGTTGATAGCTTACTGTGCTTTTATCTGATTGGCCTGAGGAGTGCAAACTTGCTTCCTCGTGCCTGCATACAAGGAAATCTCTCCAGTTTAAAATCCACTACAGGAAACCCTCTCCATAGTCATCCACTCTTCACAGCTGCTCGAAGAGCTGCCAGTATTTGCAGAGGGTGGTACCATTGGAAGTCATTGAACACTATACTACTTAACACTCTCACTTTGACCTTTAAGTGACTCTCCATTACTCTTTCCCATCTAGAAATTGTGTTTCCTTGCCCTTCACAGCACAGGCTAGATTCAGACCTGCTGCTCTTAAACCAGACATCTTACATTAAGCAGGCCTCCCTGCACCCTTGTGACAGAAAGAATAGTTGTGTAAAATTTTACCATAAACTTAGATGTCCTTCTCTTCTGTATGCTGCAGTATTCATCACATATGGGAGTTCACCTCCAGCGAACTTGTACATCCGGCCAGTATACAAAAGACTACATGCTATTGAAAGGTACGTGTGATGCCACACATCCTCACTCGAACATTGGTCATAAAGGGACATCGGGTATAAAGTGGACATCGGCACGCACCAACCTCATAACTGAATGCCGCCAAGCACCAGCCTGAGCCTAGGTGAAAAAAATGTCACCAGGAACGACAGGTAAGCATCAGGGGGAATGCATGGGGGGATTAGCAATACTACAGCATATAGAAGAGAAGAACATCTATGATTATGGTAAGATTTCACACAACTATTCTACGTCCTTCTGTTCATATGCTGCAGTGTTCATCACAAATGGGAGGATGCCAAAGTTCATGCTTGGGAAAGCTGGAGGAGGAGGAGGAGCAGAAGCTTTTTCTACAAAACCACGTAGAACAGCCCTAGCAAAAGCAGCCCTGGATTTGGAGATGACATCTAGTTTATAATGTTTGGTGAAGGTAAGAACAGAGGACCACGTAGATACCTCCAGAACAGAGCAAGTGTCCAAGCCTTTAAGGAAGGCCTCAAAAGAAGAAACTGCTCTATTGGAGTGTGCCCTCACTGGAGAAGAATGGCTCTTACCATTGGCTGAGTAACAGACAGATATCGCTTTAAGAAATCCAAGAAGAAATGGTTTGCTTGGAAACCGGCTAACCCAGGGCCCTTGGGTGGTAGCACACAAACAAGCATTCAGATTTTCAGACAGGTTTAGTTTTATCCAGGTAGTACCCAAGTTGCCTGTGCACATCCAAAGAGTGCAGGATACTCTCACTTTTAGATTGAGGGGAAGGAAAAGAGGTGGTAAGATTGGTAGACTGGTTAAGGGATAACTCATTGACCACCTTGGGCATAAAGGAAGGGTTGGTATGCAAGGAAACCATGTCCCTGTGGAAAACTGTGAAGGAAGGATTAGATATCAAAGCTTGCAGCTCATAAACCCTTCTAGTAGATGTAATGGCCACGAGTAAAGCTGTTTTCCATGTGCAATATTGCAGGGAAGAGGAGCTTGCTGGCTCAAAATGTGCCAACATAAGCTTCTCTAACACAAAGCTGAAATCCCGAGGATGAGAAACCGATTTCCTTGGAGTTCTAATATGGACACCTTCAGGAAAAGTTTCACCTCTAACCTTGAGGCTAGAGGGGGGACATAGGCAAACAGGCTGAGATAGTTGAAAGGGGAGCCTTCACCGAAGAGTAGGACAGACCACCTTTCATCAGTTCACACAGACAAGACAAAACTACTGGGACATCCACCAACAGTGGCTGTAGATCCTCCTTGCGACACCAGATGGAAAACCTTCTCCATTTGGAAACACAAGATTTCCTAGTAGTGGGTTTTCTGGCCTCCTGCAGAACTTAAAGTATATCCTCTGAAAATGTCTAAAGGGAATCAAAATCCTAAAACCCACAGAGCCAGGTTCAGAGTTGACAGCTGTGGATGTATCAGAGTTCCCTTGTCCTGTGTGAGCAGATCCATCCTGTGGGGTAACTTGACTGCTCCTGGCTAGGTGCAGGAAAATGGGAAACCAGTGCTGCCTTGGCCAAAAGGGAGCCAAAATTTTTGGTTGATCCTGCTGAATCTTCAGTAGGACCTTTTGTAGGAGAGGTAAGGGGGGATGCATACAGAAACATCCCCTTCCAAGAAAATTATAGTGTGTCTGTTCACCTTTCATGCCAAGGGGTGTGGAACCCCGGTGCAAAATTTTGGAAGTTGTCTGCTCATGGGGTAAGCAAAGAGGTCTACCTGAGGTGTACCCCAACGATGGATCAGGTCCAGAAACATATCTCAGTGTAACATCCATTCGTGTAACTTGGCCATGGACCTGCTTAATGTGTCTGCCACCACATTGTGAGCCAAGTGGAGGTAAATTGCTTGAAGGGAGATTTGACTCTGAAGTGCCCTAGCCTGTGTCTGAAGTGTCCATGAATAACTCTAGGGGAAGGGAGGGGGGCTGTATGGGAAGACCAGTGATTCTGGTTACCTTAAGTATCCACCAATCCAACTCCTTTTTTATGCATGGTAGGAGTGGAATCATGAAATCCAGGGGGGTGGGAGTGCTGCATCCCAGGAGTCTTTACAAACCATTGAATTTTTCTCATGTAAAGTTTGGCCCAGGAGAGCATGGGGATAATACATGCCATGAACCCCAGAAGGCATAGGAAGTCCCTGGTAGTCATAGTGGGGAGGGATAAAAATGCTCTGGAAGTAAGAGGTGAGGAATAGCACATTTTCCATGAGTAGAGAAGCTAGCATCTTGTTTGTTTTGATCCTGCAACCCAGAAAAATGTGGTCTTGTGAAGGGGTCAGAGAGGACTTCTGAGAGTTTATAGTGAAGCCTAGACTCCCTAGAAGGGAAGTGGTGAAGGAAAGAGACTCCTGAAGTAGGTCTGGTGATTGGGCTTGGATAAAGAGATCATCTAAATAAGGGAAAATCTGAATTCCCTGTAGCCTGCAAAATGCTATGACAGGAGCCAAGCATTTTGTGAAGATCCTTGGTGCCGCAGAGAGACCAAAGGGCAAAGCACAGAATTGAAAATGAGAGGAAGCAACAGAAAAATGTAGAAACTTCCTGAAATGAGGGTGGATGGGGGTGTGAAGATAAGAGCCTTTGTTGTCCAATGACACCATGAAAGCTTGGGGAAGAATTACAGGAAGAAGAGAGGGCAAAGTCAACATCAGAAAGGATGGGACTTTCAGAAAGGTGTTTAGGTGGAAAAGATCCAGAATGGGTCTCCAGAGGCCATTCTTCCTTGGAACCAAAAACATCCTGGATTAGAAACCTTTCCCTTGTTAAGCAGAAGGGACCTCTAATAGTTCTCTGAGAAAGAAAATCTGAAGTTATCTGAGGGAAGAGGGCCATTTGGTCCTTTGGTGGTTGTGGGATGCCTCTGTAGGAGGGATAAGTTTCCCAAACCATGAAACATCCTCTCTGGATAATGGAGAAAATCCAAGAGTCCTCAGTGATACGATTCCAACTCGCATGAGAGAGAAAGACGAAGGGACAGAGGAGTGGATGGCCTTGGAAGCAGGTAGCCCTAGGCTACCAGGATTAGACTAGGACTGAAAGGACCGTTTCTGAACAGCAGTGGATGAGGTAGATTTGGAAGAAGCTCGTTTCCTAGGTCCCCCTTTTGGTTTTTGAAGAATGGGGCAAGACAGGTTTCCTAATAATGGCCATCTTTGTAGGACAGTTCCCTTGGAAACTGGGAACAGGAGAAACCAATATATGCATCAGATCCTGCAGCTTCTTACCTTTCTCTTGCAAAGATTTGAGCAGTTCTGCAAGCCGAGCTACCAAAGTTTTAGTATCCAGAGGGGCATCCATGAGTTTGGCCTTAAAAGTCATCAGGAAGGGGTTGCAACCGGAGCCAAGAATCTCTCCTTAAAACTGACCCGGGGCCGCAGCTCCAGCAGAGGCATCTGCAGCATCACAACTGCACTTGATGGAATGCCTCACAACCTGTGCAGAGGAGTTAAAAACAGCAGCCAGTATTGCCTTGGTAGGAGAATCTGGACGCTCAGAAAAGAGTTTCCCTGCATCAGCAAGGAGACCCAGAGTGCATTTGGTCATGTGAGTCTGGTAATTAACTGCCCTGAAGGCCGGGGTAACAAAGGAGTAAACCTTCTTCCTCAGTCTCTCCATAACTTTGCTCTCTTTATCAGAGGTCAGTAAGGAAGTAGAGGGCAATAACTTGAATGTCTTGTCAAGTGAGATGGAAATAGTAGCTGGGTCTGCAGACGGAGCTTTAGACAGGAACTTCACATCATCAGGTACCTTACAGAACCTCTCTAGGCATTTCAGAGCAGGGATTGCGCATCTGGACACTTGGAAGCAGCAGTAAATGCATCCAGGAACGCAGGCAGGACTGAGGGAATAGCAAATGGTGATGGAGAATCCATCTGCAAGACATCATAATACTTCTTTTGAATATCTGAGACTTGGCAGAAGTCCCATTTGAAAAAGTATTTCATTTTTGTATAGTTTTTCCAAAGGAGATATCCTTCCCCAGGGGAATCTGTACCACTGGATTCCTCCTTTGGGGAGGCATACCCTAGGGGTGAAGCTATCTGGGTGGAACAGGTCAATGAGTCAACAATAGAGGATTCCTCCTCATCAGAGGAGGAATGTGCAGCTGTTCTTTTGAATGCAGTGGAGGGAGAAAAGGACTGCAAGGGGACAGAGGAAGGCAAGGACTGGCGCAGGGCCATGAAGGCACTTAAAAGGCTTTGGGAAAATGCCAGCCTGTCAAGGGGGTGTTCTGATGAAGCAGGAGCCAAATGTTTAGTCTTCACTTTTTTCTTTCTGGGAGTTTCCATGTGATGGAATGTGGAAGGACCCAATGTCGGCTTACATTCGACTATGTCAGTAAGCACATCCTCATGCACAATGATTTGAGTGATGCCCAGAGGACCCTTGTAAATAACGAGCCTTGGTTACCTCTTTTCACCTGAATCAGATGCCTGCACTTCCCTCTTGAATGTGCTGGTAGACTCCTTTGGGGCTTCTCTAGTGGTACCCACCGAAGGGACATCCACCGACTCTGGAACGACCTACAGGCCTACATCGGCCTTGGGAGGGACGCCAGAGAGAGAGGGCGCAGCTAGTAGATCAGGCTGCGATTTCTTGGTCTTTTTAGTTTGGGGTTCATCTGAAGGACCTGACGTCACCTTCATCTCCTATGCTAAGCGCTAAAGATGCTGGTTCTCTAAGTACAATTTAAACAAAGCTAGACGGCTCTAGACAGAACAAACAAAGGTTGTGGACTTCTTTATGTGGAATCTGCCTTCCACACTGACATTTGCCCTTCCTAGCTGACATGAAATCACCAAACAGAGCAGCAGCAAATAAAAAGAAACAGAAAGATAAAAACCCAACAGGGTACTTATCTAAACCACTGTTCAACACTAATCTGGGGAGTGAACAACTGGAGCAGGGGACTGGACAGGTGGCAGAAAAGTTCTGAGGTTGGTGCGTGCTGACGTCTGCTGTATACCCGATGCCCCTTTATGAACAATGTACAAGAGAGGATGTGCGGCATCGCACGTACCTAACAGCAGCATTTAGTCTTTTGTATAGTGGCTGGATGTACGAGTTAGCTGGAAGCGAACTCGCATATGTGATAAATAATGCAGCATGTGAACAGAAGGACATGTGTGCAACATAGTACCCATATGAGTTGGGGATTGCTGGAGAAAGGCTCAGTTTGGGGCTTTCCCATTCATAGTTGTATTAAAACTGTTTAAATTTAGCTGTATATAAGCCTTACGTTTAGTTTACTGGAGCTGCTCAACATTTGTAAACTTTAGATAGAGGTCTAGAGTGCATCTTCACTAAAATCCAAGGTATCCACTAGGAAAATTTTTTTTATTTATTTATTTTCATTTTACATTTGTTGACCGGGATAGTCCGACTGGATGCATGTCCATTTTCAGCGGAGGCCCGGGGAGAAAAGCTCCAAGGGTAAGCAGATACAGCATTACATAATACCAGCACTACATATTACAAACAGACTATTTACAGAGATTACATAAGTAAGCAAGTTAAACAAGTTCCACAGGTTACAGTTAATCCTGAGCACAAATCAGGATTAAATTAAATTACACAGTAAACTGGTTAACAGATTTTTACACATTCTAGAAAGAGTTAGCCAGGCTTGATACATTGACATAGCCAGTTAAGTGACAAATGTTGTTTTGAGTCTAGTTTTAAATTGACCTAAGGTGGAAAGTCAGGTAATATCAGCTGGAAGAGAGTTCCAGGATCTACTTGCAGAGTTTGCAAAGAGAGAATCACCGGCTGTGTTATTAATTTTGCTAGTCTGAATTAGTAGTTTGTTAGAGGATCAAAACGGTCTAGGATTGTTATAGCGGGTGATAATATTTTTAAGTGCAGGAGTATTGTCCGGATTATAGAGGATTTTATAGGCCATAATCAGTTGGTTATACTGGATTAGGCTGGGTAGTTCAAGCCAACCAAGCTGATTTAGACTGATGCAATGATGTGTCCTAAAAGGCAGCCCAGTAGCAAACCTGGCAATGTGGTTGTAGCAAATTGAGAGTTTGTTAAGGACAGTCTTGTTCAAATTCGAGAGTAGAGGGGATGCATACAGAAGGGTTGAAAGAAGGTGAGAGCGAGCTATGGCAATTTTAGCTGGAGGGGTTAGGAAGGCTTTTATTCTGTAAAGTGACCCTAGTTTTTTATTGATGGTTTTGATAGTTTGGTTAACATGTAGGTCAAATTTGAGATTATTGTCTATGATGACACCTAATAGTTTTGTAGATGGGTCAGGGGAGATTATTGAGCCATCATTTGATTTTATGGTAAAGGTGAAAGCGGTAGACCTCCGTGTTGGTGAAAATAACAGCATTTTAGTTTTTTTGGGATTTAGGATCAGACGATGTTCAGAAAGCCAGTTTTCTATTGTATTAAAGGTGGTCTGGGTAGCTGACCATAACTCTACTGGAGATGTGGCTGAGCAAATCAGAGTAGAGTCATCAGCATATTGGATACAGCTGACTTTTGGGATGACAGTATAAAGGTCGTTAATGAAGATGGAGAACAGCAAGGGCCCTAGTATAGCGCCTTGTGGTACTCCGAGGGTGTTAGGTAGAAGGTTAGAGAGTTTGTTCTGCCAGAGGACAGCCTGCTGTCGACCATTCAGGTAGGATTGAAACCATTGGAGGGCTCCAGTATCTAGACAGAAAGTTTGCAGGGTGTGGATTAAAAGTTGGTGATCAACCATATCGAATGCCTTGGAAAGATCCAAAAAGAGGGCTGAGGATATACAATTATTGTTGCGATTATGGTTTATGGTGTTAGTAAAGGCTAGGAGGGCTGAAGTAGTGCTGTGATGAGGATGGAAGCCATGCTGAGTGTCTGCCAAGGCGATTTTGGATTAGGTGGTGCATGAGTTGTCTATAAATACATTTTTCCATAATCTTTGCAAGTGGAGAGAGTATAGCTATTGGCCTATAATTGGAGAATTCAGTAGAGCTGCCTCCTTTGTGAAGTGGGATTACATAGGATATTTTCCAGATGGTGGGAATTTTAGCTTCTGCTATGGTTAGATTGATTAGTATTGAGACGGGGTAAGCAATAGATAGCATCAGCTGATTTTTGTAGGTACTCGGCAGGGAGTTGATCAGCAGAAAGTGTAGTGGGTTTTAATTTTTTGATCAAGGTACGGATAAGTGAAGTGGCGACTGGTTGGAAGCTGAACGCAAGTAGGTTTCTAGGGGTGCTACTTTCAGGACCAGGGGAGCTAGGAGGTAGTTGGCTAGCTAGGGCTTGAATTGTCTCAGTAAAGAATTGGTTAAAACTATCAGAAACATCTTCAGGGGTTTTATCAATAGTAGTAGCAGGGATTGGGGTTGAAGTTTGTCCACGATGTAGTAGATTATTTAAACCTGCCCAAAACTTCTGAGGGTTATTTTGATTTACTGTCTGTAAATTACAGTAGTATTGTTTTTTGTCTTGTAAAATTGATTTTTTGGTTTCGTTCCTGGATTGCCTGTATTTAATGTGATCTTGAGGGGATCCAGTATCTGTCAGCCTGGGAGGATATGCTAGAGAGACCTGATGCTTTGCTAGAGATGGTCTTCACCTGCCTTCTCAAGGCTTTCAGATACTGGCAAAGGACATTGCCTCCCTCATAGTGCCTTTTTCAGGCAACGTCAAAACAACAAATTTCTCAACATAAGAATACCTAATTGAGACAAACTCAGGATCATGCTGCTTAATGCTTGGAGTTTAAACACAAAACTGCAGTCCCTTGAAGCACTCCTCACCTTGGAGGATGCTGACATTTGTGCAGTTACTAAGACATGGTTCAAGGCTGCTGACAGCACCCCAGCCATGCAATTCTACAATGCTTTCCACACGTTCAGACCTCAAAATGAGCATGAAGGAACCAAAGGTGGAGGTGTATACATCTTTATTAAAACCAAATACACTTTGAGAATGGTCAAACAGCAACTCTCCCAATAGTTAATTGGACATGGAGTAGTTTGAGAAAGCACCATACCACGTCATTGCTAGCTATAGATACTCCACCATGAATCAGGATAAGCACACTGTCTGCCTTGATTTACTGGAATCCCTCACTATACACCCCAGTACCTTAGTGATGGGAGATTTCAACTATCCCTCCATAAGACTGGGGGACATACACAAACAAAAACATGCTTGCCCAGAGGCTGCTGGACTTTGTTAACACAAATGCTCTGGAAAAGACAGACTCCACCCCCACTAGGGGTTCTAATGTTCTGGACACAGTACTCACCAGCATGGGGAGGTCACTATACTTCCCCATTCGTCATGCCTGGTTAGGTCAGACCACAAATCAGTCTCGTTTGAAGTAATTACTGGAACTGACACCCACACAGGAACAAAAATGATAGAAAACTTTAACTGCAGCCTACTAAGCAATGGCATAAAAATCTTCATACCACCCGCAATCACAGTCAACAATACAGAAGTGTACACAAATGCCCTGTACAAATACTTAATCAACTGCATAAACTCTGCTGTACCTCACCAGACCAAAACCAGGTCTTCCCATAAAAACAAGCTACTGTTGTGGACTTCAAATATACATAGGTTATATAACAAGAGGAAGACACTGCTGTTTAAATGCAAGAGGGATACCACTCTACAGAGGAACAGTTCCCTCCTAAATCAAAACAAGAAAATCAGAAATCTTGTAAAGTCTCCTAAAGCAAATTACAAAACTAAAATTGCATCCCTAGCCAAGGCTAATCATAAGGCATTCTTTAACTATGTCCGAAAACTAAAACAGAATGCCCAGCTATGCGCCAAAGTGGTTGTAGATGGGATTACTCATACTATGCCAGAAGATATTGCCAACCTGCTAGCTGACAGATTCAGTGCAAACTTCGACTCCCCCCCTCATACCCACCAACCATATCCCAAAGCATACCTGACACCAGCCTTCTGCCTAGTATCTCTAGCAAACAGGTCATCTCTGCACTCGCCAAGGCCAAAAGCACAGCATAAATGGGACCAGATAATATCCCAGGTTGTTTACTAAACAATCTAAAACAAGACCTACCAGATGCACTTGGCATTCTCTTTAATCATTGCTTGAGAAATGGCTATGTTCCTGCAGAATGGAGAACAGCAACAGTAATCCCCCTGCACAAATGATGTCAATGTATTACAAGAAGGGCTAACACAAACAAAGACTGGTGCCAAAGCCATGATCTAAAACTAAATGTGAAAAAATGCATTATTATTTCTTTTGGCAAAACAGAATTTCCTACAAATTATAATACTGACAGCACCCCCGAGTTCCAAACCAGTGGTGCGAGAACTGGGAACACAGTTTGATACCAAGCTGAACACTGACCACCAAGTTTCCACAGTGGTAAGGAAAGCCTTGTACGTAGCACACCTCATAAGCAAGGGCACAGCATCCAGGTCAAGGGATGTTATAACTCCACTGCTGTACTTGACTCTCATCAGACCACTAATAGAGCATAATGCACCCTTTTGCATGTACCTCACCAAACACCTGCAGCAGCTGGAGTGACCGCATGTACCTCACCAAACACCTGCAGCAGCTGGAGTGACCTCAAAAGTTTTTCACTAAGAAAATACAGGTACTCCAAACCATCACCTTCATGGACAGGCTGAAAACCCCGTCACTTTACTCTGCATCTCATAGGCTGCTGAGAGATGACTTGTGCCTGGCTTATAGGGCATATAGGGCAATCTCCAACTCTGCCCTAATGGAAATGCTGTACATCTGCAAGTCAAATGGCACCAGTGTCACTCGCCCTGGGGATCTCAGTCTAGCTTGTGACATTAACAAAACTTGCTGGAGAGACATATACGTGTCCCAGAGAGTCTCCTTCTCTGGAATAGACTTCTTATTCACACAAAACAAGCTCCTCACTGACCCTATTCAAAAGTAATCTAGATAACTGGATGGGAGAGACTGCAAATTTGCTACTAAGGTGGCACCCATGTCCCTCATGGACAGGGGTAGCTAGTGCTGATTACAGACCCACTCTGTTCATAAATTCATCCTGCAAACTACCCAAAAAGAACAACTGGGGATACCTGGGATTAACATTGCTAAGCTTGTAAAGGCTGCTAGCCTAGTAACTGCCTATGAACCAATGAAATCTCCTCTCCCATATTTAAATGATAACACCAGGGAGGATTACAGAGTCTCCTAGTAATGGCAATACAAATGCAAAGCATGCAACTCTGCACACTGTACGTCACAAGGTACACAAATGTTGCTAAAACAGGTAGTGTTAACAACAGATTGTTAAAGCAAAGGAAATGCAAAAATAAGCCAGTTCCATTGGCGCAGGGGAATTACAACCCAGGTGACAATAGTTCAATTAGCAGCTCGATCACATGCTGGATCTGACAGAGGGAAGAATAAGTGATGCCGCACTGCTGGCTCACCTTTCTTCAGGGAGGGGTGTGTTGGGACAAGTGCTGAGGCACCCTAAGGTCATGTTTTGGAGTCCATGATGGAGAACAAAGACCACACCACACATGAGCACTGGCCCAAAAGCGCCAGGGAAGCCTTGAGAGATTACATCGCATGTGGAAGTGAGTGACATGCCATTACTGACCCATACAGCATGCTGAAACCTGGCATGTGCTGTGGAGGCATGGCTAAATACAGAAAAAAATCTCCAATGGCTGCATAAATGATGGACACACTTCATTCTTGCCAAGTTCTTGGCCTAGCAGAAATGGTTAGGTAAGGCATGACGTCTTTTTAAGTGGATACACTGCAGTGAAACTGTGTGCAAAAACACATGCACAACACAAAATTATGTACGGGTCAACATACTGATGGCTCTAAGGCTGTTTTACTCACTTCAAGGTTGGCAACTCCTTGACCTTACTAACTCACCAAGGTTAAAATTAGCTTCTTTGTGTCCTTTTAGCTACGCAGACCTCAAATGCATGGTTTCCAGTTCACCATTAGATGGCAGTTGTATAGCACAAAACAGCCTCCTAAGACGGCAGACACTGGGAAACTAGATCCTTTACCCTTCGACTCAAGATAATGTACTACACTTGAGCTCCACAATCATCACAAGGGCAGCACAATAACTTTCTTCACATTCTTTGGCTTTTACTTTCGAACAAACATAGCAAAACACCATTAGAAACAATATCCATAAGGTTGAAAAAACTTCCATATGGGTGTAAGACGCATGATAACTTATAATAAAGAAATTATTACACTTAAAAACAACAGCAACAAGAAAATGCACAAATAAAGCAATCTACAGAGCAGACTCAGCAGTTAATAACCTGAAGCAACTATATCTATACTTCCTTTAAAAATATCAGATAAGATAATGATAAATTACATTAGACAATAATAAGAAAGGCAGGCCATTTAGTTGTACATAAGATTATATAGGTTACTCACACTTTAAATTGTGCATTGCAATTTCAATTTCAGTGGAAGTAAAAAAAGACACTTATACAGAGTATATTCACATAACAAGCAGTACATAAAGTAACTGTTAAGTAGTTTTCCACTGATATGAATGCACACAAGATATTCTGACACTAATGGACTCTCAGAATGCTTATGTTCAACTATTTGCTAACCAGGTAAACCCACTAGACATAAATGCCTTTTTTCAAACATGTCCTGGGGGGACTTTCTTGTTAAACGACTTACTCACACACCAAGCAAACGAACACAAAAGGAATAAAATCCAGGAGAAGAGGATGATTCTCATAACCAGTGCTAAACGGCCAGACAATGCCATGATACAGCAGTTAAGATATAAAACATGAAGCTGACTGAAGATTATTTTAAGTAATTTAAAGATCTTAATATAAATCTAGTTTAAAAAAAAGAAAAAGAAAAACATCCCCTTTTCTACATAAAGGTTTCAGTCTCCAAAAAACACTGTTTCAGAGCAGGCAGAGTACACTAAACTAGTTCTCATACAAGATTTCCTTCTGACAAGTATTATATTACTGGACTGCCATTACCCTCAACAATTCTGAAAGTTTTTATTGCACCCACCCCAACCTCTACTTGTGTAGATTCTAGTTCATAGGTAGGTACTACGCTATCAGCCCTAGGGTCTATGCAAGCCTAGCCAAAAAGGTACCCTGGTTTTCGCCACCCAAGAAAATTATTTTCTTGTGCCCCCTGTCAAGCAGAGCCACATAGGTGATCCCAGGGGTGAATTTCCTATTTCCCATCCAATAATCAAGATTTTTCTTGAAGAGTACTAATGAGGACCTTTGTTTGATATAGATAGGTAGTTTGTTCCAGAGTATGGGAAGTCTCTGGGACAGGAATCTATCCCTCCAGCATGTTCTGTTTATTGTGGTGACAAGGTTTATGTCCCTAGAGTGTGTAGCTCGGAGGGATTGGGATTTCTTTAAGTGGAACATGTCCAACAGCTCTGGGTTTGACATAGCTTTGTATGTTAGGCAGAGATCACCTCTGAGCAGGCGATATGCAACGGAGTAAACCTGGACTTTTTTGAGATGGTCTGTGTAGGACATCTGTTTGAGGCCAATAATCCTCTTTGTGAGGTATTTCTGCGGCCTTTCCAGTTGTTGTAGATGCCTTGTGAGGTACATACCAAAAGGGGCATTGTACTCTAAAATGGGTCTAATGAGTGACGAGTAGAGGGGAACAATGACCTCTTTTTTCCTGGATGAGAAACCTTTTGTGATGAGGTGTGCCACGTAGAAGGATTTCCTGACTACTGTGGCGATGTGATTATCAAAGGAGAGACTTACTGTCCACCTGTGTCCCAATGTCTCTTATCACACTTTCGGTGTTGAGTAGACTACCGCCTATTTGGTAGCTCATGGGTACAAAGTTTTTACCAGAAGGGATGACAATGCACTTTTTGGCATTGAGCATGAGGCCATGACTTTGACACCAGGCATCTGTCTCAGTGAGGCCCTTTTGTAGGATGTCCCCATTGTTAGAAGTTTCGATTATGGCTCCTAGTTTGCAGTCATCTGCGAACTTCGTTAGCCAAAGACCTGCTGAGTTAGCCTGTACTTCAGAAAAGTAGATACCAAACAGGAGAGGACCCAGGACTGAACCCTGTGGTACTCCACTTGTCATTCGTCTGAAGTCAGATTTGGAGTCTGCTACTTTCACAGTGTGGGTTCTGTCAGTGTGCCAGATGGAAACCCATCTTGTGACATACGGATTTATACCTAGTTTAGTGAGTTTATCTATAATTCCAAAGTGGGGGATGGTGTCAAAAGCCTTGGTGAGAGCCAAAGACCTTCTGTGTTAGCCTGTACTTCAGAAAAGTAGATACCAAACAGCAGAGGACCCAGGACTGAACCCTGTGGTATTCCACTTGGAGTTTTACTGTTATAAAAAAGCACTGGCTAAAAAGTGAAATCTGCAATGGCCTGAAAGGATGGAGATGGTACGTACGTATATATACACACACGTGTGTATATACATATATGAAAAAAGCATAATACTAAAGGCTAACATGAAGGACTCTGACGCAATTTGATAGTTGAGCGCTTTCGTTCTTTATTGATTTTAGATCATCATCAGAACTAATACATTTACATTTTGTTACAGTGTAAAGTACCAAAAAACAGCTGCGAAAATTACAATTTTCATTGGAGGAATGGAATGGACCAATTAGATTTCAATCTGCACAGTAATGACCAATGTAGTGGTGCCTGCAAGTTAGGGAAAATATAGAGCAGTGATTGGTCAGCTAGTTTTAGCCATTAAGCATAACTTCGTTCCCACTGGCTAAAACTAGCTGAGCAATCACTGCTCTATATTCTCCACAACTCGCAGGCACCACTCCATTGGTCATTACTCTGCAGACTGAAATCTAATTGGTCCATTCCGTTCCTCCAATGAAAATCGGAATTTTCACAGCTGTTTTTTGGTACTTTACACTGTAACAAAATGTAAATGTATTAGTTCTGATGATGTTCTAAAATCAATAAAGAATGAAAGTGCTCAACTATCAAGTTCACCTCAGAATCCTTCATGTTAGCCATTAATAGTATGTTTTTTTCATAGGTTTTTCCTCTGTTTTTTTTTTTTAATTCGGTATTTTCAGCAAATATATATATATATATATATATATATATATATATATATATATATAATATACATACATACAAACACACACACATTATATATATATATATATATATATATATATATATATATACATATATATATATATACACATATATATATATATATATATATATATATGTATATATACACACATATATATATACATATATATATTAAATATATTTACTTACCTTTGTCGAACAGCAGCAATACCGGCATGGATAATGTCAACACCAAATGATCAACTTGGTGCACGCAAAAACTGTACAACAAAATACAAAAGAAAACACTGTCTTTTGCAAGACCCCCTGCTTATTACATATTCTAACTTCGAAACTGCACAATTTTCGGAGAAAGTTCAAACTCCCCAACCCCAAGAATTGCCCAATCTGATACTTTTGTCAACAGGTGTTGAACATCTGCTTAGCCAACCAAACTGTGTCTATTTAACAAATGTTGACCAAAGCCCTTTTAGACAAAAGTAGCGATTTTCATACCTATATGTGTATATGCATATATGCTTTCCTGTTTGGTTGATAAGTGATGGGGTGTGCTTAATACTGAATGTATAGACAGCTGAATGTTCAAACCATCGAGGAAATGTTTCATCATGAAAGGTGAGTGGGACTGGAGGGGTTGAGAGTATTTGTGTGTGTGTGTGGGGGGGTGTTAGGGTCAGGGATAGACGGGGTGTGTGTGTGTGTGTGCGCGTGTGTATGTGTCTCTTGTGCAGCAGCAGTGTTACAGGAAGGTTTTTATTTAGTTATGGTGTAATGTTAAGGTAGGAGGAAGTGGCAGTGTTAGGGACAGCACACATTACTAAGGTGGTACAGGGGGGCAAAAAGACAGAAATATAAAGACAGTCAGACACCCCTGTAAGGGAGGCCAGTAACAACCTGCTCTCTAGTTGACGAGACACCAAAGGCAGATGGAAGGATTATTTCCAGCAGCTTCTGAATGACGAAAACTCCACAGAAGCTGTACTGTCCCAGAAACAGACTACAAAGAAGAGAAGGAGTCAACCCCAGAAGAAAGTACAGTTTTGTACCTACCATAAATGTAGATGTTCGAGTGTTCACCCAGCTGCAGTCATCACACTTGGGTTATCCTGTTGTCAGGCGGTCCCGCAGTCGACCGGAATTTCAAAGCCTTGGTCCAGCGTCGGTTGCTGTCGCCTCTTCCCCAACGTCAGTGCGCCAGGGGTATATATAATGCAACCGACACCATTTTCTTCAGTTTTTCTTGCCCCAGATGTCAGCTGCCCCCAAAAAGGTGGTCAGAATTAGTACCAAATGGAGTGAACACTGCACAAACACAAAATCTCTTCAGCTATAAGCAAATACATCAGTAAGGCATAGAAGAGATTTTGCCAGTAGATCAGAGGGGATGGAGGGAGGGTAATCTGGACTGCAGCAGGGTGAACACTCGAACATCTACATTTATGGTAGGTACAAAACTGTACTATGTTCATCGTGTTACCCTGCTGCAGTCATCACACTTGGGTTGAATCCCAAAGCTAAGGTAGGGGGGAGGTATCACAGAGGGTTAGTGGAGGCAATAAGGCCCTGCAGAACTGCAGTGGCGAAGCCCGCCCTGGACTTAGAGTAAAGAGTTAAGTGATAGTGTTTGGTAAAGGTGTGTACTGAACTCCAAAATTTCCTTGGTTGGAACCCCCCTGAGAAAGGCTGTAGAGGTAGCTGTTGCCCTGGTAGAGTGGGATCTAATGGTAGTAGGAACTGGTTTCCCATGATGGGTATAGCATAAACGTATGCAATGACCTATCCATTTAGAAATGGTTTGCTTAGATATAGCCTTCCCTTGAGAAGCTGTAGCATAGGATACAAAGAACTGGTCAGTTTTTCTGAAAGCCTTAGTTTTGTCCAAGTAGTAACGAAGCTGCCTGTGAATGTCCAAGGAATGCAGGAGTCTCTCACCTTTGTTCTGTGGATTGGGGAAGAAGGTGGTTAAAGTGGATGGTTTGATTTAAAGCTACAATGGAAACCACCTTAGGCATAAAGGAAGGATTAGTTCGTAGAGAAACTCTTGCCTTGATGAAAAATGAGCTGAAATAACTGAAGCATGGATTTTAACTGAGGAAAAGGAAAGACCTTTTGTGCAACATCTCAGCTAAATACTGTAGAATGTGAGGCATGTGAGGCTGAATTGTGTCTTGGCCTTTAGCTTGGTTCCAGGCACAAAACCTTTTCCATTTGTCCAAATAAGCCTTCCTGGTGCTTGGCCTCCTGGCTTCCAGAATAACATCCAGAACTGCTGGTGAAAGAGGGGCTGGTTGGATGTTTAGTTGATTTGCCATGCAGCCAGATTTAAAGTTTTGAGCTGGCTGTGAAGAATCTGATTGTTTTGTTGTGTGAGCAAATGGGGTATTTAAGGCAATATCCATGGTGGGCTGTGGGCCATATTTTTCAATAGCGGGTACCAGTGCTGGCGTGGCCAGTCTGGGGCTATGAGAATCAGTCGTGGTCTCTCCTTTTTGACCTTCAAAAGAACCTTTGTGAGGAGAGGTAATGGAGGGAAGGCATATGCTGTCAGGTTTTTCCAACTGAAAGAGAGAGAGTCCACTTTCCAAGCTTGATGGTGGAATGTCCTTGTACAAAATTTTGTCAGTTGGTAGTTTTGAGGACTGGCAAACAGGTCTATGTTTGGAAGGCCCCATTTCTGAGTTATCATTGCAAATATTTGTGGATCTAGTTTCCACTCGTGGGGATCTTTGATGTTCCTGCTGAGGTCGTCTGCCAATGTGTTCTTCTGTCCTGGCAGGAATTGAGCTTGTAACTGGACTTGGTAGGCCAGAGCTGTGATACACAAGATCATTGCATGCCTGCATAGAGGGTAAGAATGTGTACCCCCCTTGTTTGTTTACGTACCACATTACTGTGGTGTTGTCCGTCTTTATTGCAAGTTGTCCTGGATGTAATAGATCCTTGAAGGCTGTCAGAGCTTTCTGTACAGCTAGCATCTCTTTTTGATTTATGTGCAGATTTCTTTGATCTGCAGTCCATAGGCCTTGAATGCATTGTCCTGCCATGTGTGCCCCCCCAGGCGTAGTCTGAAGCATCTGTTGTGATAGTCTGCCTGGCTGGGGGCAAGGTGAAAGGCTGACCCTTGTTGTGGTGACATGCCTGTGACCACCATATAAATTCCTGTTGTAGGCAGGGAATGAGAGAGATCATTGTGTCCAAGCTGTGGCTGTGTTGAGACCATACGCTTTTTAGGTACCACTGTAATTTCCTCAAATGCAGCTTTGCAAATGGTATTATTAGTATGCAAGATGCCATGAAGCCCAAAGCCTGCAGAATTTTTCTTGCAGTTAATTGGGTCTTTGTTGCCATTGTCTTGAAATATTGAGTCAGTTGTAGTTGCTTGTCTGGCGTAAGATAAGCCTTCTGGGCCGTTGTATTCAAGCTGGCACCCAGGAATGTCATTTTTTTGTGAGGGTACTAGTTTTGACTTCTTTTCGTTTACTGTGTACCCCAGGCAGTTTAGTAGATGCTTTACAAAGGCCAGATGATGTAAGAGAATGTCTTTGCTTTCTGCTTGGATGAGGCAGTCGTCCAGGTATGGATATATTTGAATTCCTCTTTGTCTGCAGTATGCAATTACTGGTGCCAGGCATTTTGTGAAAACTCTGGGCGCAGTAGATAAGCCAAAGGGCAGTGCAGAGAATTGGTAATGGGTTGAACCTGCAATGAAACGGAGGTATCTTCTGCAACTTTGTCTGATAGGGACATGCAGGTATGCCTCCTTGAGGTCCAACGTTACTAGCCATGCTTCCTTGCCCAACATGGGAAGTAGCTGCTGTAGTGTTAGCATCTTGAATTTGGATACTTGTAAGTGTTTAGAATTGAAAGGTCCAGAATTGGTCTCCAGGCATTGTCCTTTCTGGGCACTAGAAAGAGTCTTGAGTAAAATCCTTGGGCTTGCTCTCGAGTAGGTACCAGCTGAATGGCTCTCATGTCCATGAGAGCTGTAATTTGTTTTTGTGCCTCTGCCCATTGATTTTGTGGCAGGTTTGGCATTCCTCTTTTCATTGGCAAGGTGTGAAAGTGGAATCTGTATCCTCGTAAAATTATGTCTAGGATCAATTTGTCCTTTGTGACTATCTGCCAGTTGTCTGCAAAAAGTGCGAGTTTTCCCCCCAAGGGGGCTGCCAAGAGAGTATTGCTTGGCCAGATAAGGTGCAAGTCATTGAGTTTGCCTTCTGGTGGATTGAGACCTGTCTTTTCCTCCCTTCTGTGTTGTAGTGCCCCATTGGCGAGGTTTATACTGGGCTTGTGGTTGTCCTCTGCCCCTTGGGCGTCTGTATTTACCCCTCTGCGGTCTGTCAGTAGCTGGAAAGGACCAATTTTTTGTTGGCCAGTTTCTGATGAAGCGAGGGGGTTGTACCTGTAGGAAATCTTTGACTGTCTGCATAGATGCCTTATCTTCCATTTTCTTTAAAACTTCTTCTGCTTTAACTCCAAAAAGAACATCCTGCGGTAAAGGGGGCATCTAGTAGTTTTGCTTTAACATGATCAGGCAGAGTTTGTTCCTTTAACCAAGCATGCCTATGTATAACAGACCCAGTGACAGCTGCTCTGCAGGAGGCCTCCAAAGAATCAAACCCACATTGTAAGGTATGTTTGCCCACCTGCTCAGTGGCGTGCAACAGATCCTGTACTTCTTTCAATTCAGATTGTTGAGGGAGAGTGGTTATTCTTTGCTTTAACTGAGAGATTAGAAATTGCTGATACTTAAGCATATGAAACTGACAATTCAGTGCCCTCATAGTTAGTGTGGCTGAGGTGTAAACCTTTTTCCCCCACCTGTCTAGTGCTCTGGAATCCCTCTCAGAAGGTACTGGGTTTTTAGCCATAGAAGCCTTGGCCCCCTTGGGACCCTGGGAGAGAGTCTCTGGGTCAGCTACTGGGCTTTTGTAAAGAAATTTGTGGGAGTCAGGCACTCTGTAGTATCTGTCAGGCTTAGCCGGAGCAGGAGGTAGAGAGTCTGGGTTGAAACTGGATTCTAAATAGACATCATCCACAATGTCCAAAACTGGTGGGATGGCAAGTGGTCTGTGTTGGGGGAGTAAAAGAAATTCTCTGAGCCTTTTCTTTGAATCAGAGTAGTCTTGACCTTCCCAGTGAAAATGTTCCCTCATAGTGTGTAAAGTTTCCCCAAAGGAGTAGTCTTCAGGAGGAGAAGCTGAGGGAATAGAGTCCTCAGCATCAGAATCTTCATAAGGAGAGAAGGAATAGTCTTGGTCCTCAGAGGAGTCTGAAGAAATGAACATTTGCTCAGAGGAAGCAAAATCTTCCTCTTGTCTAGGCCTTTTGTCAGGAGGGGGCTGTGAACCCCTGATTAAAGAAATCAAATCTTCAGCCATTTTGAGCATCGGTTTCTTACGTATAGGGCCTTGAACAGGAGACTGAAGTGCAGTCCTTTTAGTTTTAGAAGGAGTCTTCGACTTAGAAAACGTTTTAATGGTGAGAGTTGTCGGTCTGAAAACGCCTTCAGAAACTGATGGCGTTTCTGTAGCACCGACGTCTTTTGAAGCAAAGTCGTCGGAAGGGCCTGAAGTAAAAGGCTGCGTCGGCCTGGTACATTCCGTCAAAATTTCCGTAGCGGTCTCGGGTTCCAGATCTGCGGTAGTCAGAGCCTCACTGTGGACCGGAGACCGGATCAGCCGAGGCCTCAGAATCTGGCTTAGGCCTGGGCTGCCTGTCCTTATCCCTGCATTTTTTGTGCACGCCGGTAGTCGGTTACTCCGACAGCATGTTGTAGTTAAATTTCCTACCGAAGTAGTGTCATGCGAAATCAAAGCGTCTTTTAATAGTACGCTTATTAAACCTAGCACAAAACCGACAAGAAGTGACGTCGTGGTCTGGGCCTAGGCAAGGTATGCAATAAGAATGAAAATCCTTATGAGGTATTTGCTTCCCACAAGAAATACAATTGTTAACTTTTTCTGACATCGGTCTGAGGCAAGAAAAGTTTCCCCAACGGGGTACTTAGCTTTATAGAAGACTTCGGTCTGAAATTCGAATTCGAAAATCTCAGGAGTCGGCCGACCGGCACTTACAAACTGCTTCTGCTTCAGGCACCGCGCGGCAAGAAAGACTGAAGAAAATGCCGGACCAAGACTTTGGAATTCTGGCCGACTGCGCGTCTGCCTGATGACAGGATAACCCAAGTGTGATGACTTCAGCAGGGTAACGCGATGAACATCTAAGAACAGCACTAAGGAAAATGAAGTCAGGGAAAGCAGCAGGTTCAGAGGAGAGCACAGCAGATATGATCAAGATATTGGGTGAGATGGGGAGAAATGTTTCCTGAGGGTATTTCATAGCAGTAAGGAGAGAAAGGTGTATCCTAGATGATTGCAGAATAAGCATACTAGTGCCAGTGTTCAAAAACACAGGGGGCATCCACAATTACAGGCAGTACAGAGGCATCAAACTCCTGTTACACTGCATGAAAGTTGGGGGTGGGGGTGACTGATAAACCTCTACACATGAGTAGTAGAAAGATGGGAGATGAGCACTTTGGATTCAGATCAGGATGCAGCACAATAAACCAGATGTTTGTAGTGAGACAGATAAATGAGAAGAAGCTAGAGATGAGGGAAGAGTCTGACTGGGCATGCCTAGACTTGGAGAACGCATATCACAAGGTTCCAAGCAAGCAGATTTGGGCAGTCCTGCAGTGGTTTGAATTCCCAGAAACACTGGTCAAATTAGTGCAGACCATGTACAAGGACTCAATAACAATAAGTTATGTTATTACCACAACATTCCATCTGTGTTGCCCATCTTCATTTCCACTAATGTGTGAATAATGGCTCCAATCCTCGGAACTAATCGGATGCTTTATTACAGCTTGTGCTTCCTGACTTGAGCTCCTCCCTGTAGCCACAATGCCCCGCTCCCTCAATGTACCTCAGATCAAGTTTGCGAGAAAGGGCATAGCACCTAAACATGTTCACATTACAGAAGTTACACAACAGCTCAAAAAAAGTAATAGAAATTCCTTTGAACATTCAACCAGGCTTCCCAAAGACTAGGACAGGGGGATGGAGAGGGGGTGGGAAGGTCAATGGAAATGAAGATGGACAACACAGACGGAGCATTATGGTAAGAACATAACTTCTTTATCTGATGTTGCCCTTTTCATTTCATTAACCTGGGGGAGAGAGTCCCCAGCTACTAAGATCCAGGGTACCCCTCATGGAAGGATATTCCAGAGAACAGCAGAACCAAAAGCTGTGTAGGGGTTAAACCAAGTAGCTGCAGTGCAAATATTCTCATTTGAAACTCTACATCAAAAGGCCTGAGAAGTAGCCACAGACCTTGTGCAGCGGGCCTCAACACATACTGGTACGGGAATATTTTTAGAAGAATAAATAAAGGTAACACAGTCTTTCAACCATCTGGCTGACTTTGGTAATAGATCTACCTCTTTTTGTAACTGAAATGCATACAAACAACTGATCAAACTTCCTAAAAGGCTTGATTCTATGTTACTAAAACCAAAGCCGTCTATGAACATCAAGCAAATGGAGGGTCTATGTTCACCTTTGTTTTAATAATTGGGGAAAAAAGACTAAGATTTATGGACTGATTAATGTTCCCCTTCCTTAACCACCGTGGGTAAAAATGAAGGATTATGCACAAGGTAACTCTAGCCTTGTGAAAGATCAAGTATGAAAATTTAGAAGAAAGAGCTTGAAGTTCAGATACTCTTCTTGCAGATGTGACAGCTACTAGAAAAATTGTTTTCCAAGAAAGGAATTTCAAATCTGCAGTAGCTGCAGGCTCAAAGGGTTGATGGACCAACATTTGCAAAATCAAAGTTAGATCCCACGGTGGAGTAGGATCTTCCACTGGAGGCCGGAGCAGGAAAATGCCCCTAAGAAAAGCTTTACAAGGCTTAGAAGCAGCAGGGGATAAGGAATCAAAGCCAATACGAAAATTGGATATGGCTGCTAAATGGACTTCATCTCAAACAGGGGAAGGAAGCCTGGGATATAGAAGAAAAGAATAGACTTTTTAAACAAAAAGTTCTATTTTAACTAGGAGAAAGTTTACAAAAGGGAAAGGTAGGTACTGATGTCAAACAGAAATTAAAAGTTAAGGCACTCGCAGACCACCAAAACACCAAATGCTATGGAGAAGCTCACAGCTATAGGAACTTGCTGCTGAAGCTAAGCGAGGCAAACGAGATCTGAGATACATTGGGGGAGTGAGGCATTGTGGGTATAAGGAGGAGCTCAAGTCAGGAAGCTCAAGCTGTAAAAAAGCGGATGATCGGTTCCGAGGATCAGAACCAATACCCACAGCTTAATGAAATGAAGAGGACAACATCAGCTCTCATGTACAAGAGAAGTCTGAATGAGGAGGTCAAAGCAAGAATCAGTGGGGCTGCAGTCAATTGGCGCAGAGTGTTAAGTGCAGTGTATGACAAGAATGCCAAAGAAGCTAAAATGTAAGGTGTAGAAAACAGTGGTGTGACCAGTATGCATGGTACAGAAACCTGGGCAGTAAAGGCAGTGCAGTTGAGGAAGATAGAGGTAATGGAGATGAAGTGCTTGAGACTGGTGAAAGGATGCACACAGTGTGGCAGATGAAGAAATGAGGAAATCAGAGCAGAAGCCAAAGAAGCTCCAATTGCAGAGAAGGTCAAACAGAAAATATTGTGGTGGTTTAGGCACATATACATAAAAGCAGAAGACACTCTGATGTACATTTTCAACGGACAAGAAGAAGACAAGAGGAAACAAGGGGGTCCAGAAAAGAGATACAAGGATTGTGTGAGAAAAGACCTGTGACAATCAGACATGACTGCCTAAGATGACAGGAAAGTGGCACTGAATCGAGAGAGATGGCGACAGTTGACCAACACCCTGACTCCATGTAGAAAATGGAGAAAAAACAGAACTGATGATGACGATGAGTGTGTGCTGAAGGGCTGGCTTGGGGATCACAAGTTGTGCTTCTGCTGCAACACAGTGGACTCTCTTACTGCTTTTACACCCCTCTGCAACCAAAGCACAATGTAGCACTATTCATGCACATCATTTTGATATGCAGGATAGGTACCTCTTAACTGTGACAGCACTCTTTCACATTCTGTTACCTATTTTCCCCACATGCAGCACATCAAATGCCTACCTGGTGTGTAGTAATTTACTTCTGCAGCTTTATTGCACAGCTGCCTCTCTGAATTGCATGTTGGCCTTTATTATATATTTCTCTATAAATTCTCTATGGAACGGCTGCCTAGTGCATATCTTGTTCCTCAATCTCCATCCAGTTTCCAATGATGTTTAAAGAAAATGCTGATTTAGGGTGTTAATATTCTAAATAATTAGAAGGTAGACTGCAGGAAAAAAAATGACAAAATAATGTCATACAGACTGCACTGTGTAAAGTAGCAGCCTTGCATGAAGAACAAAACTAAAATTACACTAAATCATTACTTCACCATTAAATTACTCTACGGTAAAATAAACTGTAAAACAGTAATAACCACTTACAATACACACAAGACATTTTTCCACATGCTGTTTAATGAAATAGCTCATTCTTTCCTACTGAGTGACAACAGACTGTGGGAGTCTGTCATCTAGGCAGCAATCGGGGTTATGATGTGCCCTAAACCCCATTAAAAAGCAGCAGCCATGAATAACAAAGTACTAGTAATGCAGGTATTACTGAATGTGCAGTTTTGTACATGCTCAACCTGGACTGCAGAGCATATTGTTTGAAAAGTATTCCTGTCAAGGTCTTTGTTTTGCTTTGCTGCAAAACACAACCTTCACTGGGTATCAGAAATGCAGAGGACTATGCTCCCTCCACCACAACCACCAGGGTGCGTGAGCTGATTTCCATCCTCCTAAACTGGCTCATTCGGTGTCCTGGTTACTAACTGATCCTAGGTAATCTGGCTGACATTCAAGGCTACATTATCCTGTGACATGGGGGGCTGCCTGACGTAAGTTAAAGATATGGTTCAACATTTTTCTCTTCAGCTTTTAACCATAACAGTCCTACAACGGTGTCACCAAAAGGATTTTCTTGTTTGCTCAAGAAACTACTTACTTTATCTTTGGGTACATGATAATCAAAAGGCTAACATGTTTGTCATGACTGTACCATTATAGCCTGAAAGTATTCAGTGATGCTAACGAGTTAAATGCTTGCCTGTCAGCCCAGTGTTTAAAACACTGTAACCTCTTGATTAAATGCCCCTCATAACATACATAATACATACCAAACTGCATATGTAGCTTTCTTACCTTCTTCATCATCAATCTTTGGAAGAATTCCAGTTTCTTCATCAAAGTCAGGAAATTCTTCCTTAGAAAGGACATTGGCAGCAATCATCTAGGAAAACAAAACAATTCAGAAGTTGCATTATCTCCATTAGTCAGTCTGTCTGTTCACATCCACATGTCTATTTATCTTTCTAACCCATACATCTACAACCTAGCTATCTAAATATTTTGCTGACTGGGGAGAGCTCATGGAGCCAATGATTCCTTTTCTGTGGTTATTCAGGTTGGTATTAATGTGACTACAAAGAATTTCCCCAGGACACTAGAAAATCACTACTGCTTAGAAGGGGAAAACCTTTGTTAAAAGAAGCAACGGAATGGTTTGTATAAGTGATGCTATTTCAAAAATGGCGAAAAATTCTGGAATGTTCAAAAAGATTTGAATGAAACTAAGAAAGTAGTACTGTGGATAATTTAAACGTTAGCCTCCGTGAAGACTGTGAAGAAAGACAGTCAACTCCTGAAGCAGTAAAACAAGCACAACGATGGCATTAATTCAGTGATGGCGAACCTTTTGGACTCGGCGTGTCCAAAATTTGGAAAATGCCCATCTTGACTCTGCTGGCGTGTCAACCCCCCTTCCCCCGTGAACAAAAGAGAAAATTCTTTTCATATTCAGTTATTTAAAAAAAATACAGTCCAATCATGTGTGCTGCTATGTATTATAAAAATAAAAGAAAAATTAGTGACTTACAATAGAGAAAATGATATGTACACTGACAATTGGGCTTAAAATAGTGCACCAAAAAATTACCCTACTTTTAACTGTAATTTTGAATAAAAAAAAAAATGGAACACACTGCATTTAACCTGATTAACATCAATTAATTGCCTTTTTGTTGCCGAGTTTTAAAAGTGCAGGGTCACATATTTCTTGCATTTTTGTTCATTCAGTTTCTTTGGTAACTCGGGTGTTGGTGAACGCTGGTGTGTCACCTTTGACAAACATGTCATAGGTTTACCATCACTGTATTAAGTTCTTAGTTCTGCTAGGAAAAGAAGTTTTGCTTTTACACACTGTCATTTTCTCAATATCTTTCCACTACACTGCTTTAACCACAAAACTGGTATTCTTTTATGTGCTACTGCTTTGAAAGTGTCCTGTGACTTTAAACCACTTCTCATTAAATCTCTACTACATTACTGTAGGTTTGCCTTTGGCCTGGGCTGTGAGATGAAAAGGGCCTTTGGGACATTGGCACGTTCACAAAAAATACAATCTATACTCAAGTAGAACTCAGAAATGCACACAATATCACCACACTATTCACGGAAACCCCTCTCCCACATACCACATTACAGAAACACTTAGGTGTCAACTTAGACCTTCACCTCTCATTTAACTCCCACACTGAAGCCATAGTTAAGATTTAACCCAAGTAAAACTTTCCTACAAAATTTCAGGCTTACTCAAATCAGATGTTAGAACTCTATATTAGTAAATGTCCTTCTTCCTAGACTCAAGTATATTTTCCCAATCACAGCAATTCTTTGAAATATTTGTCTTCTTGGCTTGGATCACAGGTGAAAAGCGTCTCTAGACCAGCTCACTTACTCTACTAGTGTAAATAAATAAACAAGTTGAGAAATTTATGCAAAAATATCAGTCTTAAAACTGAGTTTAACTTATTCAAGAATAATATGGCAATTAAAGGAAAATACTGGTGTCCTGTCAGTAAAATGAAAAATACCTGTTACAGGAAAAAATATCCCTAAACAGATAACCTGTTCATACACCGGCAGATCCGGTCACTCACGAGCACGCCATCTCTACCTTGACCACTGTAAATATCAGACACTGAAACTGCTAGTACAAAAACAATGAATGGGATTGATACTGTGTGGGCAGTATGTACTGTAACAATTGCCCACAAGGATAGCTGCTTGAGGTGACTATCTCCATGACCTAAATAAAGTGTAGGAAAGAATGTCCACAGTAAAGTGACTGCTGCTCTCCATTCATGGATTCCCCACTGTTGCACTCAGTTTTATCATCGGTTCATATGTAAAGAGATATAAAGATAAATACACAAATAAGTACAGGATTGCTGCTTTGGACACTTTTGCTATAGCTGCCAAACAAAAGGCAAAATGGTTTAATTCAAAACTGTTAATGACTAGCTGTGATTTTTTTCTGTGTATAATTTGAAACAACTTAATTTTACTGTATCTTAAATTGTATGTTTACGTGCAATGCTATCTCAACTTCACTTAGGATGGCTGGAATCAGTATGCAACTGTGTTCTGAGTGACTGCTTCCCCAATACAACAGTTACGAACGTTATCAGCTGATGTCATTTCTTAGGACTACCTTGTTTGATAATGTTGAAAAAGTCACTGAACAGGAGTTGTGGACATGCTTTCTTGTCTGAGAAGGACATGGTCATCGATTTTATTTTGGGAATTTATGGAAGCAACCACATCATCAGAGGAAGTGACAGACACGTGACTGTTTTCCTATGTTAATGTTAACAGAAAAGCTGCATTCCATCTTATCTTCCTGTGTCAAAAAAATCAAACACTGATACAACACAGGAAAATGACAAGGGTGGTGAAACACTGCAACACTAAACCTCAGTGGCTGTCTGTCACTATCATTCTGAAATATTGCAAACTGATCCACAACCTCACATGTGCATTTGGAGGCTCGGACGCCAGGCACATAAACACCGTCAATGGCTACAAGGAAAACCATACACAGGAGAAAAAGGTAGCAAAAACTAAACACCAAGATGGACAGCCTCCTTGGTTCCTTGACTTAAAAATCCATCTGGACATTATTTATGGAAATGAGATCAATGGTATTTGCACATGTGAGTGCCTGGGGAGCTTTTTCAGCCGTGGAGATCACAATTTTATTCTTCCATTTACAGCAGAACAGTGTCATCAATCAGCCACATGAAGGAGGGAGTGTAATAAGTTGGCAGACTTTAAAGATTCGCTGCAGACTACTCTGTCAGAGATACTGGGTGTGCGAACCGATGTAATTAATGAAATTTTTTTTTGAGCTATGAAACAGAATCATAATTTACAATTTAGTAAGCCCTTGCTGAGTCTAATTATGGTGGCTGCCAAAAAAAAAAAAAAATTACTAGAAAATGGAAATCAAAGTCTAAATCAACTTTACTAGAAGTAGTGAATATAGTAACAGAGATAAAACAACTGGAATTGGGATCTTTAGAAAAGGGTAGAAACAAAACAAATGGGAATTGTGGGAACAATACATGCAGAAAAGGAACAAGGTTTAAAAGAAGGCAGAATTTGAATGAACTATGTAAGGTTTGACTGACAATGACTGGATGGATTAAAAGTGATGTACAATGTTTGCAACTAAAATTATGTCAATATGGTTTGTTTTCATTTATATAAATGTATGACTGTACATAATACACGATAATTTAGTTAAACATGCTTCTTGTTTAAAAAAAAATAAACAATAGATTATTTCTCACCTCATTGTTGTTGTTGTTGTTTGTCTTTCGGCTTTTTCCTGGTAAGAGGTGGCCACAGCAGAACTCCGGTCCGCTAATGATTGGCAGTAGATTGTTACGAAACGTCGAGGTGCCAGCTCGATAACCAACCTTCAATGAAGGCACGCCCATTTACTCACGCATGTCTTTCTAACGCTACCCAACCGCAGGGAGGACATGCAGACTCCACACAAAAGGCATTCCCAAGCCGAGAATCGAACGGGAGAACCTCTTGCTGTGAGGTAACATCGCTACCGCTGTACCACCATGGAATTCTATTATTTCTCACATCATAACAATCTGAAAAGTACAGTTGTGTACCTACCATAAATGTAGATGTTAGAGTGTATTCACTGTTGCAGTCATTACTCTTGGGTTATCCTGCTGGCAGGCTACCCGCAGTCGGCCAGAATTCCAAAGTCTTGGTCCGGCGTCTAATGATGTCACCTCTTCCATGACGTCAGTGTGCCAGGGGTATAAAAGTTGCAGCCGATGCCATTTTCTTCAGTTTTTCTTGCCCCAGATTTCAGGTGCCCCCAAAAGGATAGGCTAAAAATTATGCCAATAAACATGCATGTACTAAGGTAATCATTTCCTTCATCTACAAGCAAATACACCACATAGGTTGAACAGAATAGAGAAGTACAGATAAGACCCAGCAAAAGAAAGGGGGATGGTGGTAGGGTAACCTGGACTGCAACAGTGAATACACTCGAACATCTACATTTACGGTAGGTACACAACTGTACTATGTTCATCGTGTTTCACTGTTGCAGTCATTACTCTTGGGTCGAATCCCAAAGCTGAGGATGGGTGGCTGGGGATAAATAGGATTAGGAGAGGCTATGAGGCCCTGCAGAATTGCAGTGGCAAAACCTGCTCTGGATTTAGAGTGGAGAGGTAAGTGGTAGTGCTTTGTAAAAGTGTGCACCGAACTCCAAGCTGCAGCCTCTAAGATGTCTTTGGTTGGTACTCCTCTGAGGAAGGCTGCTGAAGTGGCTGCTGCTCTGGTTGAATGTGGCCTAATGCCCTTAGGCACTGATTTGCCATGTTATGAATAGCAGAAACGAATGCAATGGCCTATCCATTTTGAAATAGCCTTTCCTTGTGATCCTGCAGCATATGCCACTAAAAGCTGCTCAGTCTTTCTGAAAGCTTTAGTTCTGTCCAAGTAGAAGCGTAGCTGTCTGTGTATGTCCAAAGAATGCAGAAGTCTCTCACCCTTGTTCTGTGGGTTTGGACAAAAGGTAGGCAAGTGAATGGTTTAACGGCCACACTGGACACCACCTCGGGCATAAATGTCGGGTTTGTCCTCAGAGAAACTCTGTCTGGATGGAAAATGATAAAAGGTTTCACAACCATGAGTGCCTGTAACTCTGAGACTCGTCTTGCAGAGGTTATTGCTAGGAACAGAGCTGTTTTCCAGGATAAGAATTTTATATCAGCTGTTGAGGCTGGCTCAAAAGGAGGCAGTGTGAGTTTTTCCAAGACATAATTGAGGTCCCATGCAGGTATTGGTGCTCTCCTTGGGGCTCTTGTGCTTTTGGCCCCTCTGAGGTACTGCCTTATTAAAGGATGAGAAAAGACAGGTGGTTCCGTATTATAATGGGCTGAAATAGCAGAGGCATGGATCTTAGTTGATGAAAAGGATAGGCCTTTGTCCAGCATCTCAGTTAAGTATTGTAAAATCTGAGGAATGTTTGGTACAAACGTGTCAATTCCTTGTGCCTGGTTCCAAGCAATGAATCTCTTCCATTTTTCTGCATAGGATTTTCTGGTACTGGGCCTCCTGGCCTCCAAAATAACATCCATCACAGCTTTGTTGAGAGGAGTGTTCTGAATGGCTACATTATCCGCCATGCTGCCAGATTTAAGGTTCTGAGTTGGCTGTGCAGGATCTGATTGCTTTGTTGGGTCAGTAAGTGAGGAATTTGAGGCAATGTCCAGGCTGGACCTTGAGACAAGTTCTTTAGGATTGGGTACCAGTGCTGGCATGGCCAGTCTGGGGCAAACAGTATCATTTTTGGCTTCTCTTGTCTGACCTTTAAGAGTACCTTGGGGAGGAGAGGCAGTGGAGGAAAGGCATATACTGTTAAGTTTTTTTTCCAGCTGAAGGATAAGGCATCCACTTTCCATGCTTGCTTGTGATAAGTCCTTGTGCAGAATCTCTGTAGTTGGCAGTTGTGAGGGGAGGAAAATAGATCTATGTCTGGGCATCCCCATTTCCTGGTTATCATGCTGAAGACTTGTAGATCCAGTTTCCACTCGTGGGGATCCATGAGGTTTCTGCTTAGTTCGTCTGCCAGAGTATTTATCTTTCCTGGCAAGAATTGTGCTTGCACGTGAACTTGATAAGTCAATGCTGTGTCCCACAAAGTCATAGCTTGTCTGCAGAGGGGGTAAGAATGAGAGCCTCCCTGTTTGTTTATGTAACACATGACTGTAGTGTTGTCCGTCCTTATCAGTAGTTGTCCTGGATGGAGTAAATCCTTGAAAGCTGTCAAGGCATTCTGAAACAGCTAGCATCTCTTTTTGATTGATATGAAGAGGCATTTGGCTTGCTGGCCATGTGCCCTGAATACATTTTCCTGCCATGTGGGCCCCCCAGGCATAATCTGATGCATCCATTGTTAGTGTCTGCCTGGCTGTGGGTAGGGTGAATGGCTGTCCCTTGTTGTGGTGATAGGCCTGTGCCCACCATCAAAACTCCTGTTGCAGGCAAGGAAAGAGGGTAATTAATGCTTCCAGGCTGTGACAATGCTGAGTCCAAACACTTTTTAGATACCACTGTAGTTTCCTCATATGCAGTCTGGCATATGGAATTAGCAGAATGCAGGATGCCATGAAGCCCAAAGCCTGCAGAATTTTTCTTGCAGACAACTTGGTCTTTGTTGCCAACATTTTGAAATACGAAGTCAGTTGCCTTTGTTTGTCTGGGCAGTTGTATTTAAGCTTGCACACAGGAATATTATCTCTTAAGATGGTACTAGTTTTGATTTCTTTTCGTTTACTGTGTACCCTAGGCAAATTAGTAATCCTTTTACAAACACCAGATGCTTTAGTAGAATGTCCTTGTTCTCTGCTTGAATAAGGCAGTCGTCCAAGTAAGGATATATCTGAATTCCCCTTTGTCTGCAAAATGCAATTACTGGTGCCAGGCATTTTGTGAAGACCCTGGGCGCAGTGGATAAGCCAAAGGGCAGTGCAGAGAATTGGTAGTGCATTGAGCCAGCTATGAATCTGAGGTATCTTCTACAAGACTGTCTGATTGGGACATGCAGGTATGCCTCTTTTAGGTCCAAAGTTACAAGCCAAGCCTTCTTGCCCAGCATGGGCAGAAGCTGCTGCAGAGTCAACATTTTGAATTCTGGAACGTCCACAAATGTGTTTAGAATAGACAGGTCCAGTATTAGTCTCCAGGCTTTGTCCTTTCTGGGTACCAAAAAAAGTCTTGAGTAAAACCCTTGTCCCTGTTCTTGCTGTGATACTCGCTGAATGGCCCTCATGTCCATGAGGGATGAAACTTGCTTTTGTGCCTCTGCCCATTGATTGTGTGGCAGGTCTGGCATACCTTTTGCCCTTGGCAGGGTGTGAAAGTGGAACCTGTAGCTCTGAGACACTATATTCAAGACCCATTTGTCCTGGGTGATCATATGCCAATTTTGTGAAAAAAGTGCTAGTTTTCCCCCTAAGGGGGCTGCCAAAAGATAAGTGCTTGGTGCTGGCAGAGGAAAGTCATTGGGACTGTTTCCTGTATGGCTGTGATTTGTCTTCTCCGCTTTTGGAGGTAGAAGCACCAAATTGTTTAGGCCTGTATGAGCCTTGGGGCTTGGATCTGCCTCTGGGACATCTGTATCTGCCTCTTTGTGGCCTGTCTGACACTGGAAAGGACCAATTCTTTGTAGACCAGTTCCTGCTAAATTTGGGTGGCTGCACCTGTAAGAAATCCATAACTGTCTGCATAGATTTTGCTTTGTCCTCCATTTTCTTCAACACCTCTTCTGCTTTAACACCAAACAAAGTATCATGCTGTAATGGAGCATCTAATAATTTTGCTTTAACATGATCAGGCAGATTCTGTTCCTTTAATCAAGCATGCCTCCTAATGACAGAACCTGTAACAGCGGCCCTGCAAGAGGCCTCCAGAGAATCAAAACCACATTGCAAAGTATGCCTTCCCACTTGTTCAGTTGCATGCAATAAATCCTGCATTTCCTTGTTTTCAGCACATTCAGAATTTGTTAACATTTTCTGTTTAAGCAGTGACATTAAGTATTGCTGATATTTAATCATATGAAATTGACAATTTAAAGCCCTCACAGCCAAGGTAGCAGAAGTGTAAACCTTTTTCCCCCATCTGTCCAGTGCCCTTAAATCCCTGTCAGAGGGGATAGGGTTTTTTGCAGTGGAAGCCTTGACCCCTTTGGGACCCTGAGAAATATTTTCTGGGTCAGCAGCAGGGTTTTTATAAAGAAATTTATGTGAATCTGAAACCCTGTAGTATCTGTCTGGCTTAAACGTGCAGGGGTTAAAGAGTCAGGAGACAGGCCGGACTCTGAAAAAACATCATCTACAATGTCTAAAACAGGGGGGATAGCAAGAGGCCTGTGCTGAGGTAGTAAAAGAAAGTCTCTGAGCCTTTTCTTAGATTCTGAGTAGTCTTGGCTCTCCCAGTGGAAGTGCTCCTTCATGGTATGCAGGGTTCCCCAAAAGAACAATCCTCAGAAAGAAAGGCTGAAGGGATAGATTCTTCAGCATCAGAATCCTCATAGGGAGGAAGAGAATATTCCTGTTCAGAAGTGGAGTCAGAGGAAATGGAAACCTGATCTGAAAATTCATATTCTGTCTCTTGCCTAGGCCTCTTATCAGGAGGGGGATGGGAACCCCTGATCAAATTAATTAGGTCTTCGGCCATTTTGAGCATCTGCTTTTTAGGCATGGAGGCCTGTCCATGGGCTTGCTGCACTTGTTTCTTTGTCTTTAGTGGTGCTTTAGTCTTTGCCTTTGAAGCTGTAGTTGGTTTTACATATAACTGTGTAGGCCTGAAAACACCCTCAGAAGCCGATGCCTGCTCAGCGGCTTTGGACCCATCTGAGGGAATATTTTCCAAGTGTCCAATAACTTGAGTTTCCAGGGGCCAAGTCTGCTCCACATGGGAGTCGGAAGTGGCCTGCGGCTCTGAGGTAGTGGGCATCAGGGGCTGCGAAAGCACCTCACTGAGAACCGGCAACTGGCTTAGAAGAAGCCTAGTCGTCAGTTTTGGACCTCGGATGCCTGTCCTTTTCCTTGCGTTTCATGTGAATTGCGGTAGTCGGATGGCTATCCAAGGACATCATGTAATTAAATCTTCGGCCAAAGTAATGAAATGCAAAATCCTACCGACGCTTAATAGTGCGTTGGTTAAATCTAGCACAAAATCTGCAATTAGCAACGTCGTGATCAGGGCCTAGGCAAGGAATACAATAAGAATGGAAGTCCTTATGAGGTATTTGCTTACCACAAGAAATACAATTATTAACTTTTTCTGACATCGGTCTGGAGCAAGCAAAAAGTTTCCCCAATGGGTACTTAGCTTTAAATGAAGACTTTGGATCTGAAATTCGAACACGAAAATCTCAGGAGTCGGCCAACCGGCACTTGCAAAGTGCTTCTGCTTCAGGCACCGCGCGGCAAGAAAGACTGAAGAAAATGGCGTCGGCTGCATCTTTTATACGCCTGGCGCACTGACGTCAGGGAAGAGGCGATGGCAACCGACGCTGGACCAAGACTTTGGAATTCAGGCTGACTGCGGGTAGCCTGCCAGCAGGATAACCCAAGAGTAATGACTGCAACAGTGAAACACGGTGAACATCTTTTCTGTCATCACTGCAACATTCTCTTTTTCTCTCCCAAAATAAAATGCTACGAAGGCTTCCTCTACAACAAGCAGAAAATCTTAACACTGTACTTTCAAGTTTCACTTGAGACTTCACTTGCAACAGATTTCCAGTTCTTAAAATACCCTGTAGAGAGAGATGGTTGCTGCAGATGAACCAGTTCTCACAAAAAAATGACTACTTCAGATACCATGTAATATTTTGGCATGGTTGAAATAATGAGACAGAGGTCAATTTCATAAGCACATTTTTCAGTGTGTTAGAATATGCAGGTTATCAAACCATGTAACATACACACTGCAGTTGAAGGCTAGAGGTGCAGATTTAAAGATTTAAACTTGTTTAATACACAAACCAAGAGTCAAATAAATGCCCAATCTCTAAGCTCAGGGCAGGTTCACCCCATGCCTCCTCCTCCTCATACAGTTTAGACAGTCTGCACAGAATGACCTAGAAGAAATCTCAATCATAGGAAGTTACTAAGCTAATGGTCCTAGGGTCCTTCAAGCCTATCCAGGTTCTACCCCTTATTTCAACAATTAGCACGCATTGCCCCTATCCAAGAGGGACACAGGTGGAGCCCCCAGGGTGAACTTATGTTTACCCATCCAAACATCCAGATTGTGTTTGAAGAGGGCCAATGAGGTGCTCTGACATGAAGTGGGAGTACATTCAAAAGGTGTGGTAACCTCTGGGAGACAAATCTGTCCCTCCAGCAGGTTCTATTAATGTCACATACCAGGTTTAAGGTCTTTAGAGTGGGTAACCAGTGTACCCACTTGACCTGTGGATATGCAGCACTTCCAATAAAGCAGGGTTATAGACCGTCTTATATGCAAGGCATATATCACCCCTGAGTAATCTGTATGAAATAGAATAAAGTTCATAGGTCCATAGGTGTTTATTAAGCTAATGTCCACAAGGGCCTTTTTAAGCCTAGCCATGCATTCCAAATCTCTGACAAGTTCTGGTTCCCTTGATGAGTGTAAGCATGGGCCTGGGAGATGAACCATTTACAGGTTACCTGTGTCCATTAGAGAGATAAGTGCTAAAACAGGGATGAATTTCCGGTTTCCCAACCAATTGTCCAAGTTGCACTTGAATTGGGTTAGGGAGGAACTCTGCTTTACATGGATGGGAAGCCTGTTCCATAAACAGGACAGTCTCCAGGATACATACCTATCTCTCCAGCAGGTCCTATTTATATCACAGGCAAGGTTTAAGTCTTTAGAACAGGCAGTTCTGCTGCTGCTTCTTTTGTGGATATGCAGGAGGTCCATTAGAGTGGAGTCTGACAATGCCCTGCAAGCCAGTCACAGATCTCCCCGCAAAAGTCTATGGAGCAATGACTTCCTTGGACTTGGAATGCCATACCTTTGTTTATAAGTTGTGCAACATAGAATGACTCCCTCACCACTGTAGACACATGATGGTCAAAGGCTACATTACTATCTATGTTTGTCCCAAAGTCCCTGACTACTGGGTCAACTCTAAGGGGTGTGTTGTCAATATGACAATTACCAGGGATGGATGACTTCCCAAAGGATACTATTGTACATTTCTTGGCATTTAGTTTTAGTCCATGGCTCTGACACCAGTTGTTTGTCTGTGTCAGCCCCTCCTGGAGAACATGTGTGTCAGTGTGAAATTCAAGGGCAGCTCCTAATTTGCAATCATCTGCAAATTTAGTCAGTCAGAGACCACTGACATTGGCCTTGATTTCTGAGAAGTAAATGCCAAAATGGAGAGGTCCAAGGACTGATCCCTGAAGGACTCCACTTGTGACTGGCCTCTCTGTAGAGATGGACTCCCCAAATCTAACTTCCTGGGTCCTGTCTGTGAGCCAACTGGCTATCCACCGGGTGGCATATGGGTTTGTACCTAACCTCTTGAGTTTGTCAACAATGCCTGAGAAGGATGTTGTGTGAAATGTCTTGGCCAGGTCAAGAAAGGCAGTGTGAACAATTTTGCCCTTATCCATTGCTTTGGTGACCTTCTCAAAGTCCACCAGGTTGAGCAGGCATGATCTGCCCTTGGTGAATCTAAACTGGGTTGAGTCCAGTATCTGGAGGTTTACTATATCTCTACTGATCACCTCCATGATAATTCTTTCCATAGCTTTACATACAAAACTAGTGAAATGTATGGGTCTGTAGATGGCCCACCTTTGTACATAGGGAAGACTGATGCCTTTTCTCCATTAATGAGTCATGACGCCTGTTTGGAGGCTACAGTTAAATAGCAATTCCAGAGACCCTGATAGGTTACGTTTCATGCTGTTTAGAAGGCATCCTGGGATACTGTCTGGGCCCACTGATGCAATGTTCTTGGACTCAGAGAGAGCATTAAGGACCTATTCCCTAGTGACAGTAGGGTGAGTTATAATTGATGATATTTCCTGGGGGAAGGTTGAGGGGGAGAAAGGAGGAAAGATGGAGCTGAATTATCAGCCAGCAGGTTTGCTACAGCTTCCGGCTCAGTATCGGTGGCTCCATTTACAATGAGTTCTGCACACAACTGTGTATTGCCTTTCAGGTTACGAACATAGCTAAAGAATGCTTTGTGGTTGTCTTTGGCCTGGGAGGCCAAATCTACCTCAAATTTGGCTTTGGTAGACTTTTATTTGTCCTCTTGAGTTATTTGTTTAGTTTGATGAGAGTGTTTTTATCCTGCTGGGTGCTGCACCTCCTAATTTTTGTTATGATTTTCTTCCTCCTGTGACAGTGATTTCAGACTATCCACATAGGATAGATGCTGAAGACCTTGATTTTAACTTGTGAAGAAACTTTGTGGTCTCTCAAACTGCTGCATGTGCTTGGACATGTACATACCAAAAAGGGCGTTGTATTCACTTATTGGTCTGATGAGGGAAGAGTACATAGAGGTTATAACTTCTTTTTTTCTGGATGCAATGCCCTTACTTATGAGGAGAGCAATATAGAGTGCCCCTTCTTACCACTGTGGAGACATGGTGGTTAAAGGTACGGTTACTGTCAACCTGTGTGCCCAGGTGTCTCACCACTGAGTCCATACTTAGGGTGTTGTTATTGATGTGGTAGTTAGCAGGAACACTGTATGATAATACATTTTTTTGCATTGAATTTAAGGCCATGACTTTGGCACCAATTATTTGTTGGTGTTAAAACCTTCTTTGTAGGATGTTGTGATCGTTTGCAGGTTCTATGACCACTCCCAGCTTGCAGTCATCAGCAAACTTTGTCAGTAACAGACCTTTAGTTTTAGCTTGTACTTTGGAGAAATAAGATTCCAAACAGTAGAGGTCCCAGGACTGATCCCTGTGGAACATCACTGGGTACAGTGCAGCTGTTGGAAGTGGATTCCTCTGTTTTGACTACATGGGTTCCATCAGTTAGCGACCCATTTAATTATATAAGGGTTAATACCTTGCTTAAATTTCTCAAAATCTTTTGGGTTTCTAATACTGTGACAGGAATAGACCCCATTCCTAAGTCAAAGTACGATTAAAGTTCATGAAATTAGTGTTGTTTCACTCTTTGATGTCAGCCAGTAGTGCTCTTCACAGCACCCGCAATGTGCCCAGTAATGACTCCTGCAATTTATACGGAGTTACATGCAGCGGTAGCACACTAAATATGACTGTACACTTTTTTATAAGACCTGCTGCTCCTACTACTATTGGAACTACCTGGGTATCTTTCTTCCACATTGCACTTGCTTCTGCTTGCAAATCTTGACATTTTATGACTTTGTCTCTCTCTGTACGCAGAACACTGTAGTCACTGGGTGCGGCAATTTCAATGATCAATGCTACTTTTGTCTTCTTTTCTTGGACCACTATATCCGTTTTTCTAGCATCTATCTTTTGAACTGTTGGTAATGGATGATCCCATGTGATATAGACCATCATTTTCTATTATGCTTTGTGGCTCATATTTCCAGTGTTTTTCAGCCACTTCAAGTACCATCATGTTTGCACAATCCCCAGTGCAACAGTCTTGCCACATTATTATGCCTTTCAGTATACAGTCATTCTGCCATTAGCATGCCGCAACCAGCAACAAGGTGTGCAACTGTTTCCAATTCTGTTTTGCAAAACCTACGTTTGTCTGTTTCTCCCACATGTTCAATAGAGTTTGTAAACCAACGTATACGTAGCCCACTGTCTTGTACAGCCAATATTAACCTTTCATTTCTTGGTTTGAATTTGCCTGTTCTTAACCATTCCTGGGTTCATTCTGATCAACATGAGGTTCTTCCAGAAGTTTTCTATACTTACACATGTATCTATGGATTTTTCCACATTTCTCGCCTTCTCATCTGGCCCTTCACTTTATATTCTTTCTTTTGTTTTTTGGCACATTCAGTTGCTACCTGGTTTATATCCACTTTTGGTTTGATTTCCATTCTTGCTTGACTCCGATATGCTTCTGCTAGATTAAGCATGGAAGTCATCTCAGATTTATTCTTCTCATGTTTCAAAATTTTGTGTGTGGAGTCCTATGTGTGCAGATCTGTACATGTAATCAATTTCAAGAACGCCCATACCTCCTTTGGAATGGGGAATATATAATCTTGGTATGCACGGATTTTTAGAAATCATTTGGTGAGCATGAAGCATCCTTCTTGTTTTCCTATCCAACACATTTTGGGGCCAGTCAAATCAATCCAAAACTATAAGTTAGGACAGGAAGAGCAAATTGGTTTATAGCTTGGATTTTGTTCCTAGATGTCAATGCTGTTTTCAGGATTAATGTAAGCTTCTAAAGTAATCCTTACTAAGTTTAATTCGCATTTGTTCATGTTTTACTGTTGATCCTTCATCAGCTCCCAAATATTTACACACTTCCTCTTGCTTAAGCTCTTTTATATCACATTCTTGTCCCAAACTGATGTGTTATTGGTACTGCAGTTTTTCTGCTTTAAAGGTTGCTTTTGCACATTTATCAAGACCAAATGACATTCTTATATCATCTGAAAAAGTTTTGATAACTTCCCGTTGTACTTTCAGTTCCTCATCTGATCAGCTATACAGTTTCAAATCATTGACAAAGCAAAGATAAGAAGTCTTTACACTTTGTTTTCTAGGAGCCAAATTATAACCATAGCCTAAGCTGTTAGGTAGACAGCTTAACGGGTTAAGAGCAAGGCAGAATAGCAGCGGTGACAAGAGTGTCACACTGGAATATCCCCATTTGAATTTTTATCCCTGGAATAATAATTTGTCCTTTATCATGGCTTAATTGCAAAGTGGTCTGGTCACTGTAATGTACTCGATCAGTGTAGGGTGTATCTTATACATCTTAAAGCACTCTTTTATCCATGAATGTGGGATATTATCAATTTTTTTTGTAGTCAATCCATGCCATACTTAAATTCTTACCCCTTTTTTACTGTTCTCCACTATGACTTTATTTAACAACAAATGATACTTTGTTCCTTATGACTTTCTTTTACTGCCCTTTTGTTCTTTTGCCATAACTGAGTTATCTTCTAAATGACTAGAGACTCTGTCGCAGTGTACAGTTTATACGTCAACGGCATGCAAGTTATTGGTCTATAATTTTTAGGGTAGCTTGCATGTTCACTCAAGTAGGAGCATTGTTTTTCCTGTTGTTAACCAGGTCTGTGTCTGTTTGGGGTACGCATATAAATAGTTCTTACTTGTGGCTAAATCTTCTTGCAGAGATGTTAATACTTTTAACCGGAAGTAGGGTAGCTTGCATGTTCACTCAAGTAGGAGCATTGTTTTTCCTGTTGTTAACCAGGTCTGTGTCTGTTTGGGGTACCCATATAAATAGTTCTTACTTGTGGCTAAATCTTCTTGCAGAGATGTTAATACTTTTAACCGGAAGTTAGGTACTGCATCTGGGTCTGGGGTTTTCCAATTTGAGCCTTTTCTTATACCTAGCTGGGTGTGTTTTTCAATGATGCCTGAGTGGGGGATAGTGTCAAAAGCCTTTGCTAAGTCTAAGCAGGCTGCATGCACAGATTTCTGCTCGTCAATGGCCTTGGTGACTGTCTCACAGAAGTCCACTAGATATAATAGGTCAAGTGTCTGGAGATTACCTATATCCTTGTTGATAAGGTCCCATGATGATTCGCTCCATGGTCTTGCAGATAAGGCCAGTTAGGCTAATAGGTCTACAGTTCCTGTGGTTAGTGGAAGCACCACCTTTGTCCAAGGGGATAACGGTGGCCATTTTCCATTCAGCTGGAATGAAGCCAGAGTTTAGACTGTGACTGAAGACAGTACCCAGTGGTGTTGCTAATTCTTGTTTGAGACCATGTAGGAAGCAACCTGGGATGTTAGAAGATCCCATAGATGCTGTGTTTTTGGCCAGAGAGAGCGTTTATGACCTGCTCTTTAGAGATACAAGGTACAGGAGAAATGGTAGGGATGTCATGCAGTACTTATGGTGAGGATAGGGTGAAGTTTTCACAGAACCTGTCTGCTAACAGGTTAGCTATGTCTACAGGCTCAATATATGTGGTATCATTAACTACCAGTTCGGCACATATCTGGGTCTTTTATTTTAGGTTACGGATGTAACTACAGAACGCCTTGTGGCTGTCCTTAATTGAGGAAGCTAATTTGGATTCGTAGTTTGCTTTGGAGGACTTCACAAGAAGTCTTATTTGCTTGTTTAAGCTGAGAAGGGAGTGTTTCCAGTTTAGGGCTCTCTCCCTCTTACTCTTAGTAACTTCTTCCTCTTACTGTAAAGCCTGTTAATGGCAGTTGTCCACCAGGCAGGTTTGCTCTTCTTTGAGGAGCTTGTTTTGGTCCTATCATGCAAGGCCAAGTCAATGCAGTCATACAGGTGTTTGTATAAAGCACTGGTGTAGAACTTGGCATAGCTGCCAGTTCCATCTGATGGAAGATGTGCAGTAAAGCCATTTATACCATCCTGTAAGACTTCATAATCTGCTTTGGAGAGGTTTTTTACTTTAGTTGCTGCTGTGGGAGGAGGGGGACCTTTGGGAAAGTGAGTTAGAGCACAAGTAATTCACCCAGTCAATAAAAAGCTAGGGTGTTCGGATGTACCTTGATAGACTCAAGTAAATCTAAATAGGCAGAGTGGGTGCCCTAATTCATGGAGGGGGTCCTGTAGCTGGCAATGACCTGAATAGGTGTTCTAACAACAGTTAATTGCACCTGAAGTATCTCCATGGAATCATATGGTTTAACCAATCTGGAGGTGTATTTATCTTTAATGCATATCCATAACCACCTCCTTTAGTTTTCATGCCTTCAGTTTGTGGTCTGAATGTGTGGAAGGAGGTGCAGTCCGGTATTGTTGGAATGCTCTCCACAGCATTGAACCAGGTCTCTGTGACTGTACAAATGCCCAAGTCTTCTAAGGTGAGGACTGCTTCCAGTGAGTGCAGTTTCATGTTAAGACTCCTAGCATTTAGCAGCATAACCTTGAGGGGTTTTTTTAGATGGTGTTTTTAAGTCAGGAATTTTTTGTCCTTGAGATGCTGCCTAAAAAGGCATTATGGGGGTGGCAAGAGCCTTAGCCTGTAGCTGAAATCCCAGGGTTGACAGATGAAGACCATCTCTGGTAAAGCATCGAGGTCTGTCAATCATGCCATCCCAGGCTGACAGACACTGTGTATCCCCTTAGAATGACATCAGAAACTAAGCCAATTATTGAAGTTAATCACTTTCTGTTTGCATTGAGGTATCCTCCTAGGTGAAGGTAAATTGCTGCTCAAGGCTAGGGACATACATGCCTGAGATACAGTCCGAGAGCTCAGTCATGTCTCTCTTCATATAGTCCAGACAGGTACGTCTCAAGTCATTCACACCAACATGGACTATCAAAAGTCAAAGTCATAACAGTACCTGTTTTTGGGAGACTTCAGTGCATGTGTGATATGGCAGATCCTAGCACCTGACAGACAGCTGACCATGATCTTCTCCTTATCCTGTGCGTCTCACAATGGAATCACCTATGACTAATATGTTTGGTTTTGTGTTTTGCCTTAAAAGCTTGACAGGTGAGACACTGTGTTCTGCAGAGGAAGTATTTAGTGTAGCATGCTTGTGTTTGGGAGGTCTCTGGTTTTTAGGTATGCTTCTGGTGAGAGCCTCCACATGTGGTATGTGTGATGTGGATTTGGGTGGAGTAGGATTTGAGGTGTGCATACTGAAAACCCGCTCACTGTCATATGTACTGACTGGTGTGGAAGAGAGAATGGATTCAAGGTTGTTAAAATAGCTGCATTTCTCACATGTTGAGTTTGTGTGGAGTAGGAGTAGAGGGCTGTCGGTGAACATGAGCTAGTTGCTACACTGCCTCAGGATGCCCAAGTCAACCAAGCTGGTTTGAGAAACTGCAGGAAATTGTCTGTCCATAGTGTTAGGTAAATTTATACGGTCAAGAAAGGAGGTCGCATTTAGGAATGGCTAGTGTGTGAGGTGTGTTGCTACCTCTGAGGCTAGGCTTTGTGTTCCATCTGCCAGTCGAGCGTGCAAGTGTATCCAAGAAATCTAACTGGACAATGAAGATCAACTCTCTAAGATCAGATCAGAGCGAGCTATACCCAGGCTAAACAGAGAAGGTAAAAGTGGCAAGAACACCACAGGATGTATCCTTGGCTTCAATCGTGAGGGCAAGTCTCTTCCAGGCTTCACACCCCCATGGAAATAGATTACAGCATCAAGCCCCTGCTAAATGGGGACACAGGATATCAGAGCCCTACCTCTCTGACTGTCTAGACCCTAGTCAGTCATCCAGGCATAATTTCAGGTATAACTCCAGACCATCTACTGGGAATCGAGAAAGACAGTACCACCTCTCCAACAAAGAACCTCTTCCTACCATTCTTCTTCAATTTGAATTTGGATATACGGCCAGAAAAAAATCTAAAAGGGAGAAGGAATGCTTTACCTGCAAAGCAAGGAAACTGATCCAAACAGTGCAGGCACCCAAAAAGAACTAGTGATGAAATGGGAAGTGTGCTTTAATGTAGTCAATGCATCATGCCACCATGACAGACATGCGCCGATCCCCAAACTTCAAGAAAAATGATGAGGAGGATGAATGCGGACTGTGGAAAGGATGAACCAACCACAGAAGACATTAAGGAGGGTTCTCAAGCTTAGATACAATTGTGTGCATGCTACTTTTGCCTTATGATTCAGACATGCAAGACAGCTACAATATGTTTTACTGTATGCTTTAACATTTAATTTGTAACAGAGATAGACCAGCACCATCAAGCTATTTAGTTATTTTAAAAATGTCTCTTCTATAGCCGACTAAGCCAACCAAAGGGCACATCATGGAGGGTGCTTGGTGTTAGACATACATTTCATATATTAATTTTTTCTTCTGATCTCAGATATGCAAGCCAGCTACAATGTATTGCATTGCCTGTTTTATTCGTTAACTTGCTTACATAACTATGTTATATATTACTTTAACCACCTCTGTTGGGTAAAAAAAAAAAACAGCTTTCTCTAGATTCATGTTATAGGTAGTTAATACATGTGCAGACCATTGAAGAGCCTAGCCCAATTACTTCAATGCACTGTCCGGTTAAGTGACTTACTCAGAGTCACACAGCTGGCAAATGTAGGCTTAGGGAAACGAACCCTGGAACATGGAAAGCAGCTCAGTAACAGTCCAAAGCCTTAACCCACTGTGCTAACTACCAGATGAAATGAGCTCAGTAACAGTCCGAAACCTTAACCCACTGTGCTACCTACCAGATGAAATGGGCTCAGTAATAGTCCGAAGCCTTAACCCACTGTGCTAACTACCAGATGAAATGAGCTCAGTAACAGTCCGAAGCCTTAAAACCCACTGTGCTAACTACCAGATGAAATGAGCTCAGTAATAGTCCGAAGCCTTAATCCACTGTGCTAACTACCAGATGAAATGAGCTCAGTAACAGTCCGAAGCCTTAATCCACTGTGCTAACTACCAGATGAAATGAGCTCAGTACGAGTCCGAAGCCTTAACCCACTGTGCTAACTACCAGATGAAATGAGCTCAGTAACAGTCCAAAGCCTTAACCCACAGTGCTAACTACCAGATGAAATGAGCTCAGTAACAGTCCGAAGCCTTAACCCACAGTGCTAACTACCAGATGAAATGAGCTCAGTAACAGTCCGAAGCCTTAACCCACTGTGCTAACTACCAGATGAAATGAGCTCAGTAACAGTCCGAAGCCTTAACCCACTGTGCTACCTACCAGATGAAATGAGCTCAGTAACAGTCCGAAGCCTTAATCCACTGTGCTAACTACCAGATGAAATGATAGCTTACAAATGAAAAATGCCACCCATTCAGGGGACACACGGATTTGAACCAGGGACTTTCTGATCTACATTTATATGGTTCACCATTGAGCTATTACTCCATTTCTCCTCGCAAGATCTAAATGCCCCCCTCCCCCATACTTGCATATACACTGTTTTAAATACATCACTAAAATAAATATGTAAAACTAAGTAGGCACTTATATATTGGAACTAGTGTGTGAAATGGTAAAGAATCACAAGCACTTTACTTAAATTGACATTTTTGTTTTTTTGTTTGTTGTATATTTTAGATATTTAATGGAAGACAAAACACAATTAGCAACAAAGATCGCGGTTGACTAATCACAGGAAGGTAATTATTTTGTCATTTTGACACAGACTAGAAAGCAAAATAACATACCTGTTTAATCTCCCATTTCTCTGGGTCTGAAATTCTCGTGAGTCGCTTGCGTTCCATAGTATCATCTTCTACTTCCGGGGCATTAACAAGTGACAAGTGGGTGGGTCTGTCTGGGTTCCTCATAGTAGTTTCCTCACTACTGTCTCCTATAACATTCCTACGCCTGTTGGGATTTAAATCCTCCCCTGTTTCCTGATCAACATCCTGAAAAACAAAAGAAGTTACCAAGCATTACCAATAAAGACATTTATGGGATTTAAGATTTTACTGGCATCACTGTCATTTCCATCACTCTGACATCATGAAAACAGACACCAGGCTTATCATACCAGGGATGCTTCACAGTCTTATGTGGCTAACTAGTATAAAGCCCTTTGTAGCCAAATGACTGTACAACACAGCAGCAGGATGAATTTGCCTGACAGTTGTTTTACTCTAACAAACCCTTTTCCTATAGAGCTCTACTTCCTCCTTCCTACAGACTGTTCTCCAATATATACACCTGTGTTTACTGGAGTACTCAACAAACAAAAAAAAAACAAGGTCCAACCATCTGTACAATTAGTTTAAACAAGAATGCAAAGCTATCACACCACTAAGGACTCTTCATCAGTGTTACAAAACCAAAGTACAGTTGTGTACATGTACCATAAATGTAGATGTTCAAGTATAGTATTCACTGTTGCAGTCATCACACTTGGGTTATCTGCCTGCAGGTAGCCCTCAGTTGGCCCAAATACCAGAGACTTATTATTTCTGCATCAGATGCTGTCGCTTCTTCCATGACGTCAGGTCGTCAGGGGTATGAAAACAGGCAGCTGACACCATTACTTCAGTTTTTCTTGCCCCAAATGTCAGGTCCCCCAAAAAGTAAACACCAATACCAGTAGGGATTAGTCATAGAGAGGAGAAGTAATGAGACAGAGAAAACAAGGGGACTGGAGGGAGGGAAACCAGGACTGCAACAGTGAATACACTTGAACATCTACATTTATGGTAAGTGTACACAGCTGTACCATGTTCTTCATGTTTCACTGTTGCAGTCATCACACTTGGGTTGATTCCCAAAGCTGAGGAAGGGTGGAGGCAGTCAAGAAGAGTTAGGGCTGGCTAGTAGGCCTTGCAAGACTGCGGAGGCAAATCCTGCCCTGGACTTGGAAATGATAGGCAGGTGGTAATGCTTGGTGAAGGTGTGTACAGAACTCTGTGTAGCAGCTTCCAGTATATCCCTGGAAGGGACTCCTCTGTGAAAGGCTGCAGAGGTGGATGTAGCCCTAGTGGAATGCGTTCTGACCTCTTGAGGGGTTGATTTTCCATTGTGCTTGCAGCATAATTGGATGCAGTGTGCTATCCATTTGGAAATGGTTTGTTTTAAAATGGCCTTGCCCTCTGCCCCTGGTGCAAAGCTTACTAGCAGCTGGTTAGATTTTCTGAAAGGCTTAGTCCTATCAAGGCAGAACCTGAGCTGTCTGTGCACGTCCAAAGAGTAAAGGATCCTTTCCCCTTTATTTTGAGGATTAGGGAAGAAGGTTGGCAAATGGATGGATTGGTTGATAGCCACACTGGACACCACTTTAGGCATAAAGGAAGGGTTAGTCCTGAGGGAAACCCTGTCAGCATAGAAAATAATGAAGGGTTCCCACAGCCATCAGTGCTTGTAACTCAGACACTCTTCTAAATGAAGTGATGCTAGAAGCAAGGCTGTTTTCCAAGAGAAGAATTTTAACTCTGCTGAAGCAGCAGGTTCAAAAGGTGAAAACGTGAGCTTTTCCAGTACAAAGTTAATGTCCCAAGACGGGGTGGGCACTCTCCTTGGTGGCCTTAAGTTGTTTGCCCCTCTCAGGAACTGTCTGATGAGAGGGCGAGAGAAAAGAGGTGGCTCAGTATTGTAATGAGCTGAAATGGCAGAGGCATGGATTTTAATAGAGGAGAAGGATAGGCCTCTGTGCAGTAACTCTGCCAGGTAATCCAGGATTAGAGGTAAGGATGGCAGTGCTGTGTCCTTTCCTTTAGACTGAATCCAAGAGCAATACCTTTTCCACTTTTCAGCATAGGATTTCCTAGTACTGGGTCTTCTGGCTTCAAGGATGACGTCCAGCACCTGTTTGCTTAGGGTTGCTGATGGAGTACTTAGGGAATAGGCCAGGCTGTAGGATTTAGGGTTTGCAATTGTGGATGCAAAATCTGTCCCTCCTGCTGAGAAAGCAGGGTTGGGGTCTGGTGAAAGTGCCAGGGTGGCACTGTTGTCAGGATGTGCAAAAGTGGGTACCAGTGCTGGTGAGGCCAGTCTGTGGCAATCAGAATTGTCCTTGGCTTGTCTTGTTTTATCTTGAGTAGTACTCTTGAGAGAAGGGGCAAAGGTGGGAGGCATAGAGAGGTTTTCCCAGTGAAAGGATAGGGGATCCACTTTCCAGGCTCTGCTATGAGGGTTCCTGGTGCAGAATTTGCTTAACTGGTGGTTGTTGGGGGAGGCAAAGAGATCCACCTCTTGGGTCCCCCATTTCTGGATCAGAAGTCTGAAGCGGCTGGGCTTCAATTTCCACTTGTGTGGGTCTAGGAGATTTCTGCTTAACTCGTCTGCCAGTGAATTTTGTTTGCCTGGCAGGAAATGAGCTTGTACATGGACTTGGTTGTCTAGGGCCGTGTTCCACAGGGGCATGGCTAATGTGCAGAGTGGGTAAGAATGGGTTCCCCCCAGCTTGTTGATGTACCACATAACTGTGGTGTTGTCTGTTTTTATCAGCAGTTGTCCTGGAGAGAGTAGGTGTCTGAAAGCTGTCAGGGCATTCTGTACAGCTAGCATCTCTTTTTGGTTGATGTGCAGGAGGATTTGACTTGGGTCCCAGTGGCCCTGAATACGTTTGCCCGCCATGTGAACCCCCATGCAGAGTCTGATGCGTCTGTGGTTAGGGTCTGGGCGGGTTATAGTTGTGTAAAAGGCAGTCCCTTGTTGTGGTTGCATGCTTCTGCCCACCAAAGGAACTCTGTCCTTAGACAAGGTATTGTTTCCAGGTCCTGAGATGTTGGCACCAAAGACTTTTCAAGTACCACTGAAGTTTCGTCACATGCAGTCTTGCATATGGAATTAGCAGAATACATGAAGCCATGAACCCTAGGGCTTGCAGTATTTTTCTTGCAGATAAGCTGGGCTTTGGTGGCCATTAGTTTGAAGTAGTCTGTCAGGTAGACCTGTTTAGCTGAAGTGAGGAATGCCATCTGGGTAGTTGTGTTCAAGCTTGCTCCTAGGAATACAATCTTTTGACTGGGTACCAGTTTTGATTTATTTTCGTTGATGGTGTACCCCAATGAAGTGAGAAGGCTTTTTACAAATGCCAGGTGCTAAAGCAGCAATTCCTGACTGTCCGCCTGAATCAGGCAGTCGTCCAGGTACGGGTAAATTTGGATATTTCTCTGCCTGCAGTATGCAATGGCTGGAGCCAGGCATTTTGTGAATAACCCAGGTGCAGTAGATAAGCCAAAGGCAAGTGCAGAGAACTGATAATGCATAGATCCTGCTCTGAAACGTAGATACTTTCCGCAGAACGTCTGTATGGGGATGTGCAGGTAGGCTTCTTTTAAGTCTAGGGTGACTAACCATGCATCCTTGGCTAACATAGGAAGAACCTATTGCAGGATAAATTTTGGCACCACCAGGAAGGTGTTGAGAATCGAAATATCTAGGATTGGGCGCAAAGACCCCGCTTTCCTGGGTATCAGGAATAGTCTGGAGTAGAATCCTTGACCCCTCTGTTCTGCTGGAACAGGCTGAATAGCTCCAATATTGAACAGGGAAAGTACTTGTTTTTGAGCCTCTGCCCACTGGTTTGGAGGAAGGTCTGGGAACCGACTTGGGGTTGGCAGTGAAGGGAAGTAAAATTTGTACCCCTGGGACACAATGTCTAGGACCCATCGGTCTTGAATGACGGACATCCAGTTTTTTGCATAAAGGGCACGTTTCCCTCCTAGGGGCACAAGGAATTGGGTAGGGCTGGAAAGTAGACTTGAGAAGTCATTGAGCATTTTTCCATAAGGAGGTGGCTTACCACTCTTTGCTTTAGGGGTGGGGGCACCCCACTGCTTAGATCTCTGCACACCATGAGACTGTAGTCTGGGTGGTCCGTTTCCCCTGAGTCTAGTTTGTGAAGGCCTGGAGAGGGCTGGAAAGGACCACTGTTTTGAAGGACAATGCCTACTGAATCTAGGTGGTTGTACCTGTAGGAATTCTTTAACAGTTTGCATACATTTAGCCTTGTCTTCCATCTTTATAAGAACTTCTTCTGCTTTGGTGCCAAACAAACAGTCCTTATTCAAAGGAATGTCTAGTAATTTAGATTTCACATAACCTGGCAAGGTCTGCTCCTTCAGTCAAGCATGTCTTCTCAGTACAGAGCCAGTGAATGCTGCCCTGCAAGATGCCTCTAGTGCATCAAAGCCACACTGCAAAGTATGCTTACTTACTTGATTTGCAGAATGCATAAGCTCCTGCAGTTCTTTATTTTCTGCACAATCTGGAAAGGTTACCACTTTTTGTTTAATAAGTTCCATAATATGTTGCTGGTATTTCAGCATGTGAAACTGCAATTCAATGCCCTGATAGCGAGAGTTGCAGAGGTGTATACCTTCTTACCCCATCTGTTCAAAGCTCTGGAATCCCTGTCCGAAGGGGTAGGATTTTTGGCTGTAGTAGCCTTAATACCTTTAGGTCTCTGGGAAATGATCTCTGGGTCAGCAGTAGGGTTCTTGAAAAGAAACTTTCGAGAATCAGGTACTCTGTAGTACCGGTCTGGTTTCCTAAGGGCAGGAGGTAAAGTATCTGGGTAACACTGGATTCCATGAAAACATCATCCACAACCTCCAGGACAGGGGGTATAGCTAAAGGCCTGTGTTGAGGCAACTGTAAAAACTCTCTGAGTCTCTTTTTGGACTGAGGACAGTCTTGCCATTCCCAGCGGAAATGCTCTCTTAAAGTGTGCAAGGTTTCACTAAAAGAAAAATCCTCTGGAGGGGAGGCAGAGGGAATGGAATCCTCTGCATCTAAATCCTCATACATGGATAAAAGGCATGTCTTCATAGTCTGAAAGGTCAGAGTCATCTGACTGCTGGTCTATACAACCTGAAGGGAACTCAGTTCTTTGTCTCTTAGCAGGGGAAGGCTGGCTTCCCCTAATCAGCGTAATAAAGTCTTCAGCCATTCTAAGCATTTGATTTTGTGGCATGGGTGCCTGAGCATGCACTTTGGTAGTCGGTTTTCTAGGCATAGTGCGTACTCTGGGCCTAACAAACTGGTGGTTTTTGTTGAAAAAGAAGTCGTTGGTTTGATTCGAATATCGGTGGGATGAAAAACGCCCTCAAAAGCCGGTGCCTGCACAGTGGCTTCGAATCCATCCAAGCTAGAGACATCCGCAGGTTCCGTAATCGAAGAAGCATCTCGTGGCATATCGGACTCCGAAAGGGTCTCAGCAGAGGCCTGCAAATCCATAGAAGCGGGCATCAGGGGCAGCAAAGGCGCCTTACTGAGTACCGGCTGACTGGCAACTAGCTTAATGGAAGCACCGTCGGCAGTTTTGGACCCATGTGGTCTGTCTCTGTCATTACATTTTTTTTTTGAAAGATTGGTAGTCTGCTTCCTTACCGATGCCATTTCCGAATACGGGGATCAAGAGAACAATTATTTAGTGACGAGGATAGCCAGACAACGAATGGTTCGGGCATTAAACGAGGAACAAAACCAACAGCGAGGGACGTCGTGGTCTGGGCCTAAATAAGAAGTTATGTACTCACCATAACGTTCCATTTGAGTAGGTAACTTCATTTGTCTGCAACCTTTGGGTCTTGGATCCGATCTCGGATCCGTGCCGGCAACTTATACATAGCTTTAAGATCCAAGCTCCTAGCTCCTCCCCTTACCCATAATCCCCTGCCAGCCCTGGCTGACCTCAGATCAAGTTTGCCCTATATAAGCAGCTAAAGCTACATATGTCCCGAAGGGGTCTAAAGACAAAGGACATGCAGAGACTAATTTCTGCAGGCCAGGGGGAAGGAGGGGGGGGTGGTTGCAGACAAATGAAGTTACCTACTCAGATGGAACGTTATGGTGAGTACATAACTTCTTAATCTGAAGTAGGTAATTCATTTGTCAGCAACCTTTGGGACAGAGTCCCCAGCTACCTGAATCTTGGGCGGCCATCATGGAAGGATGTTCCGGAGCACTGCGGAGCCAAAGGATGCTCTCCCTCTGGAGATAATGTCCAGCTTATAATGGTTGATAAAGGTAGGAGATGAGGCCCAAGTGGCCGCAGAACAAATATCATCTAGAGAGACTCTAGACCTAAAGGCAGCAGAGGTAGATATAGAGCGAGTAGAATGCGCCCGGACTCCCTGAGGTGCGGGACTCCCAGAACTTTCATAGGCCAAAAGAATACACTGTGAGATCCATCGTGACAAAGTGGTCTTAGAGACCGATTTACCTAGGTTAAATTTGGTAAAGGAGATGAACAACTGGTCGGATTGTCTATGACCAGCAGTCCTATGAATGTAGAAGTGCAGCTGTCTATGCACATCTAACGAATGAAGCTTGTATTCTCCTTTATTCTGATACTTAGGGAAGAAGACTGGCAGGGTAATGGACTAATTGATATTAGCCTCTGAAGCCACCTTAGGGAGAAAGGAGGGATTGGTCCTGAGGTACACTCTATCCTGGTGAAAGGCCAAGTACGGGGGTTTTACACAAAGGGCCTGAAGCTCGGAAACTCTTTTCGCTGAAGTAACCGCGACCAGGAACGCCGTTTTCCAGGAGAGGTACTTCAGATCGACCGAAGCAGCAGGTTCAAAAGGGGGAGCTGTCAAGGCCTGTAGAACTAAAGATAAATCCCAAGGGGGTACAACTTCCTTGACAGGAGGTCTGAGCAGGAAAGTACCCTTGAGGAAGGTTTTGCACAACTTTGCTGTAATCAAGGGGCCTGACTCATGCCCCACATGGTAATGAGAAATAGCTGCTAGTTGAACCTTGACCATAGAGCAGCTAGCCCCCTGATGAAACAGGCTTGTAAGGAACTCTAGCACAGACGGCAACGGGGCTGTGAAGGGGTTTAAGTTATGATGTCCCGCCAAGATGGGGGAAGCGCTTCCACTTACTACGATAGACTTTCCTAGTGGAGGGTTTATGTGCTGCTACTAGGATGGCTTTAACTGGGGAAGAGATACCGGGAGTCCTGACTAGGAGTGGAACTGGAGCAACCAAGCTGTCAGCTTGAGGTTGTCCAGGTTCAGAATCGGGAGACCTAGGGGGTGAGATATTAGATCCGGAAAGGTATCCAGAATCCAGGGAGGATTTACCAGATGAGACCACAGGTAAGGGAATCACGTTTGACGAGGCCAGAATGGGGCAATGAGGATCATTCTGCTCACCAACCGACTGGCTTTCTGTATGAGTTTCAGCATCAGGGGTAGAGACCGGGGGGCCAAGCATGCACCAGAGCGTCTCTCGGGGATTCCCCGAAGGAGGGAATTAGAGCAAAGAAGCTGTTGCATTTCGTATTTGAGGGAGAGGCGAAGAGATCGCAACAGGGTTGCTCCCATACGGCAAAAATCCGCTTCGCTACCTGAGGATTGACAGACCACTCGTACGGGGACAGGATGGTGCGGCTGAGTCTGTCCGCCAGAATGTTAGACCATCCCAGAATGTGCGTTGCAACAAAAAAGCGGTTGGTAGAGATCGCACATTCCCACACTCTCGTGGCCTCTCGACAGAGAGGATAGGACCTGGTTCCCCACTATTTGTTGATGTACCAGACCACTGACATGTTGTCCGTCTGTATCGCAATAGTTCCTACAGGAAGAAGGTTCTGCAGTGCTTGCAAAGCCAACAGCACTGCCCTCATCTCGAGGACACTGATATGCAAAGAGGTCTCTGTGTCATTCCACGTGCCTTGGACCGTCTTGCCTGAGCAATACCCCCCACCCGAGGCGAGAGGCGTCCGTGGTCACCGTGGTCAGGGGACCAGGCATGGAAAAGGGGCGTCCCGTATGGAGGTCCGGAGATTGGAGCCACCATAAGAGAGCCCTCCTGCACTCCCTGCTGATGGAAATAGGGTGGCTTAGGGAGTAATGTTGAAAGGACCATTGGACTTGAAGGCTCCATTGCAGAACCCTCATATTCAGGTGAGCCAATGGCAAGAGAGTGATTGCCGCCGCCATGGAGCCTAGAGCCCTCAGGACTAATTCCGCCGGTGGAGCTTTTGACTGGAGGATGGCCCGCACATGAAGCCTCAGGTTTTGAAGTCGTTCCGTTGTCAGGAATGCTAGAAGGTTTCTTGTATCCAATTTGGCCCCTATAAACTCTATCACCTGAGTTGGAGCAAGAGAGGATTTGTCCATATTGATCGTGATGCCCAGCTGGGGAGCAAGCCGGAGGAAGTAGTCCCTGGCTGAGCAGAGTAGATGCCTTGTCGGGGCGGTCAGGAGCCAGTCGTCCAGGTACGGAAAGACCTGCATTCCCTGGAGTCTCAGGTGGGCCGCTGTCACTGCTAATACTTTGGTAAACACCCTGGGGGCTGTGGTGAGACCAAAGGGAAGGACCCTGAACTGGTAGTGACTGGCTCCCAGCCGGAAGCGGAGGAACCTCCTGGATCGTCTGTCCATTAGGATGTGGTAGTATGCATCCTTGAAGTCTATTGAGCACATCCAGTCATTCTCCCGCAATAGAGGGAGGATGAATTGAAGAGTGACCATCCGGAATTTCTCTTTGGTTACTGACAGGTTCAAACAGGAGAGGTCGAGGATGGGCCTTAGGTCCCCTGTCTTTTTTTGGCACCAGAAAGAACCTGGAGTAAAAACCCAATCCGAACTGGTCTGGGGGGACGGGTTGGATGGCTCTTTTTTCTAGTAGCTGCTGGATCTCTGCAGCTGCTACCTCCCTCTGATCGGGTGGTACATCGGGGAGGTTTCTGACTTTGGGGACATGGATCACAGGAATTTGGTAACCTCTGGATATGATACGAAGCACCCAGCGATCTGATGTGATGGACTCCCAAGCTGCCAGGTGCCTCGAGAAACGCCCCCCAACTGCCTCCAGAGTGGAGCAGTCGGGCAACCCCTCAGGGTTGCTGCGTGGGTCGATCAGAGAAGGTTTCTCTGGACCCAAAATTCTTCGGGCCCCCTCTGCCTCTAGGGCGGCGTCCTCCCTGTCCTCTGCCAGGGAAGGACTGGTTGTCTGGCGCAGGCTGGGAATGTTGCGATTTCCGGAACCACATCTTTTTCTGTCCCTTTTGGTTCTTGGAGAAGGACCTCTGGGGAGCAGAAAAGCGGACTCCGATGGCAGACAACGTCTTCCCATCCTTTTCGCTCTGGACTAAAGTCTCGTGAACGGTCTTGCCAAATAAGGCAGAACCATCAAAAGGGGCATTCGCAAATTATGCCTTGAAGGGTTCCGCGAAGTCACAATGATGGAGCCAGGCCTGGCGTCTCATGACTAGGCCTGCTCCGCTGGCTCTAGCGGCTCCCTCTGTGGCATGGGACAAAAGCCGCATAGAGGTATTCGATATAGATCTTAGAGTGGCCATGCAAGTGGAGTACAATTGTTTGTCCTCCACTGACATGGACTCGGGGGGGGGGGGGGAGCAGTGTACTCTTTGATAAGGTCTCGCTGCATCCTAACAATGTGTGCCATATAGTTCAGGGACCTTACTGAGAAGGTCGCTGAACTAAAAACCCGCTTCCCCAGGCGATCCATCGAGCGGGACTCTTTGCTCGGTGGATGGACAGAGGGGCTCTCCTGAGCTAATTCCATCTTGGTGGCTGCCGCCACCAACATGGCATCTACGGGGGCACCCTTGCACCAGTGGGGTCTCTCTGAGGGGGGGCTCAGAATCTTGTCGGGGTGCTTGGGAACTGGCTCCACAGTGTCCGACTCCTTCCACGCCCTGGTGGTAATAAGGTCCACCAGGGGGTCGGCCGGAGGGGACACCCAAGAGGTAGACGGGCCTGCTTCGAACGCCTCCAGGAACACGGACTCGTCGGAGGAAGCCTTGGGGGCAGACCTCCCCCCCTAATCCTGAGCATTTCCATGATGTCTCCGAAGGAGACAGCCTCGGGGGGTGAGCTTGGGGAGCCTTCCCCTTCATCCAAGTCCTTATCTTCTGTTAAGGACTCGGGGGAGTCCACGTGCCTCCTTTTACACTTCCACTTATGAGGAACCTCCTCGGGGGGGCTGTCCGAGGAGGTCTCACCAGCAACGTCTCGTTCCAGGGGAACGACCTGAGACATCGAAGCAGGCTGTCCCTGTTGCCGGGTGATGGAAGCCTGACTCAGCCGAGAGGGAGTGCAGGATGGAGCCGTAGCGAGGGCCAGGGTTCCAGATGCGCTCAATAGTGCCCTCTCCACCGCATCGAAGGCCGAGGGGGAGTCGCTCTCTCTGGGATCCGAGAGCCGACTCCCCCTCGGATCTGATGGTGGGATCGGAACCGGCGCCGGGACCATCGGATCCGAAGGACCCGTGTGCTCTAACCTGGACGGAGCCGAAGGCACACTGAATCCCTCGGATCCGAAGCTCGGGCCACGGCTCCGAGAGCTCGGATCCGACAAGGATGGACCTGACAGACTCGAGGGCAAAGTTGGCGCAGAAGCACCAAATACTGTCGGAGCCGACCCACCCCCGGCTCCAACGCTGCCCGGCTCCGGACACTCCGAACCCGGGAAGCAGGTCGGAGAAGGAGCTATCAGGGCAAAAAAGGGTGTTGAGCTCCCCCCCGAAGGGGGGGGGGGAGGCAGGAGCACTCCCATCTGCAGCTGGGCCTGGATGAACCTTCGCATCATCCGGTCCAAGTCCGCATCCGATAGGCTATAGGTAGATCTCGACGAGGCCACCAAGGCGGGCCGGGAGTGCCACCTCGATGACCTCGACGGAGATCATGTCTCCTCCTCCTCGGGTCCCGGAGAGAAGCACAGGGATCGGATCCGAGGAGGAGGGGACCTGGAAGCCATGGAGGGAGAAGCCCGCTTAGCCGGGGGGGGGGCCGAAGCGGAGGCCTCGGCCTGCTGCTTCTGGTGCTTCTCCCTCCTTTTCTCCCTCCTGGCCTCCATCTCCTCCGGCGCTGTAGTGGGACTTTGAGTCCTGGCCTGGGGGAGGGGGTCAGGAGTGGCAGCCACCGAGGACTGGGGTAGTGCCACGGGAGTACCGGAGGCCAAATCTAGGTGTAAAAGTCCCACCAGAATCAGCTTCGACCTACGGTCTTTCAGTGCCCTGGGGTTGAACGCCACGCAGATAGTACACCCAGAGGAGAGGTGTTCAACCCCAAGGCACCGAACACACCGAGTGTGGCCATCCGCCGGTGAAGGCTTATGGCCACACTCAGTGCATTTGGAAAAAATAGGTTTTGGGGCCTCCGACATGACACTATAAAAAAAATTAAACTTACTCACTCAAGGCCTCAAACACACAGCGACTCACACACACACTACGCACCAGCGAAGGAAGGGGAGAAATTACACTAAAATTAAACTAGAGAAGGACTAAAAGAGGGAACCTAAACACACTCAAACTTTTTAAAAGTAAATCTGTCAAGAAATTGCAGAAAATACAAAGCACTTATCTGACCCAACTAGGAGCTCAAGAATCTAGTAGCTTTCTCTAAGAGCGGCAAACTAGATCTGAGGTCAGTCAGGGTTGGCAGGGGATTATGGGTAAGGGGAGGAGCTAGGAGCTCGGATCTTAAAGCTATGTATAAGTTGCCAGCTCGGATCCGAGATCGGATCCAAGACCCAAAGGTTGCTGACAAATGAAGTACCTACTTCAGATCAGGTAATGCAGTAAGAATGCAAATCTGTGTGAGGTATTTGCTTTCCACAGGCAAGACAATTGTTAACTTTTTCTGACATTGGTTAGAGCAAGAAAAAAGGATCCCCAACAGGGTACTTAGCTTTAAAAGACTTCAGGATTATTCAACTCAAAAAAGAAAATTCAGGTAGCGGCTGACCGACAATGGGAACTGCTTCTGCTTCAGGGACCCGCGGCAAGAATGACTGATGTAATGGCGTCAGCTGCCTGTTTTTATATCCCTGACGACCTGACGTCATGGAAGAAGCAACAGCATCTGATGCAGAAATATTAAGTCTCTTGTATTCGGGCCGACTGAGGGCTACCTGCAGGCAGATAACCCAAAACAGCCTATCAAAATCCAAGACAACAATCAAATGAACAAATAAATACATAGTTTTAATATATAAATAACATAATATAATAACATATATAACACACAAACATAATTATAAGACACATAACTTTGTCAATCTTTTAATTTTAACCACACTCTTTTTTTATGTCTGACCCAGTCTTCTCTATCCACTGGAAATAATTGATCCAATATTCCAAAACTTCCTTCCTTTCTTATTATATCTTCTCTCCTCTTTCTATATATTTATTCAAATATATTTTTCTTGAACCCCTAATTTCATTGTTGTGTGTAATAAAATGCATTTAAAATGCATTTAGCCAATGCACTTCCTCTTAACTTCCTCTGAATTGGGAAAAATTATTTTTTCTTGTTTCTTTTTTTCTTTTTTTTATATATTAAAAAAATGTCTACATATTTTGCATCTGGTAAGATAAACAACATTTTCAGTTATACGTGTTACAAAGGTATTAAACTTAAAAGTTTCAATTGAAACAGGATGCACAAAGCTCACTATTCAGATTAATATACTCTCAAAAAGAACAGTTATAACAGACGAGGGTAGCTTTGTTAGCTACAGAGCTTTTCTTTTCAGGAAGGTCCTTATAACATAGGTACTACTTCAAATTTTTCCTTCTTACATACAAAACGTGGAAAGTCACACACTATTTTCTTTACTCCCCCATCAGATTCTAAAATGCCCCAATTCTTCATTACTACTGACTTAATCGAGGTACGGTTATTGAATTTCATGATGTACCCCAATGGTCTCATTGTTTCAGATGTATTGTTCTCAGAAGAAGACAGGTCATTGTCTATCAAATAGGGTTTAGCCAGGCCATATCTGTGATATCACTAGTTGTTTGTCAGCATTGACAATCTACTTATCATAACCTCTAGTATGGAAGTCATTAGTCGTAGTGCTAAGCTCTGCAATAAACCCACCTTCACTAGTATTAAGCCTACTGGCCCTTAAAATGGGCATCTTACAACACTACTACAAATGAGTCTGGGATGCATACTAGTACTGTGGACATATCTAGTGGTCTGCAAATAATAAACAAATGCTTTTAAAGACTATTTCCAGACCATATCAGAAAGGTGTCATCCACAAAGCACTTTTTTAATGCCCTATACCAGTGGCTTGCCAAAGAGAAAAATACAGACAGCTTAATTTTCGCACACTGGATGTTAAGTCCCTTTTTACGGTGATTCCTTATTAGCTAGGTATTCATGTATAAGAGAATTCTAACGCCATCATAATACCTACTATGGATACAAGACATCAGTCATTTGTATGATTTTGGACGTAGTACTTAATAATAATGTACTTATGTTTAATGACAAATTTTTTCATCAACTATTAGGCGTAGCTATGGGGACTCCAGTGGCTAGCAACTACACCAATTTAGTACTTTCTAGATGGGAAGAACTTTTTATATATAATATCTTAAATGGTCAGGTAAAGTACCTAAATGATGGTTTAAAATTTTATAAGCACTTTGTGGATGACACCTTTCTGATATGGCGAGGAAGCATACAGTCTTTACCATTTGTTTTTTATTTGGATCAAACAACTGAATATTTGTAATTTGAACTATCTTATTCCACTGTTAATATTAATTTCTTAGATATTAATGTGGTGCTTATTAATGAAGAGTTTCATACTTAAATACCAAGGAAAAATGTTCAGGCCATAATACTAGTATGCATTCTAGACACATTTATAATGGTGTTGTAAGAAGCCAGTTTTTAAGGGCCAGTAAGCTTAACACTAGTGAAAGTGGGTTTATTGCAGAGCTTAATACTACGACTAATGAATTCCATACTAGAGGTTATGATAAGTAGATGGTCAGTGCTAACAAACAGGTCTATATCAGAAAACCAAATGGAAATAACAGCAAATGGCAAAACATCAAAAAGACTGGTCCTCGAACTTGCTGTTGTGGGGGGCTGCACCCCCCCACTCCCCCTCGCTAAATATATATTCCAACTCTGAGATCGCATTACAGTGTGGAAAGGGCAAATATTCCAATCTTCACTGTACCGCGATCTCACAAACAACACTTCGAGGTTTGATCTTTTCGATGTTATGCCGTTCGCTGTTATTTCCATTCGGTCTTCTGATATAGACCCTAACAAACAACTAGTGATATCACAAAGAGATGGCCTGGCTAAACCATATTTGCTAAGCAAATATGGTTTAGCCAGGCCATATTTGCTAAGCAATTACCCCAATGGTCTCGTTGTTTCAGACGTATTGTTCTCAGAAGAAGACAGGTAATTGCTTAGCAAATATGGCCTGGCTAAACCATATTTGCTAAGCAATTACCTGTCTTCTGAGAACAATACGTCTGAAACAACGACACCATTGGGGTACATCACAAAATTCAATACGCATACCCCACCCAATTAAATCAATAATATGAAGGAATTGGGGTATTTTAGAATCTGATGGGGAAGCAAAGAAAATAATGGGTGACTTTTCACGGTTTGTATTTATGAAGGAAAGAAATTTGAAGCAGTACCTATGTTATAAGGACCTTCATGAAAAGAAAAGCTCTGTAGCCAACAATAAAGCTACCTTCGTCTGTTATAACTGTTCTTTTTGTAAGTATATTAATCTGAATAGTGAGCTTGTGTATTCTGTTTCAATTGAAACTTAAGGTTAATACATTTGTAACACGCATAAGTGAAAATGTTTATCTTGACAACAGCTAAACATGTAGAAGAAATGAGAAAGAACAAACACACTAAAACAATGGACAGCTTCCCATTTGTCAG
>NC_056747.1:1173859612-1173897112 GCF_019279795.1 Protopterus annectens | reverse complement strand
GCGGATCCAGTTTCTATTCGTGTGGGTCCATAAGATTTCTGCTTAGATCGTCTGCCAGAGTATTTTGTTTTCCTGGCAGGAATTGAGCTTGTAGATATATTTGATAAGTCAAGGCCGTGTCCCATAAAGCCATGGCTAGACTGCAAAGGGGGTAGGAATGACTAACTCCCTGCTTGTTTATGTACCACATGACTGTGGTGTTGTCTGTCTTTACCAGTAGTTGTCCTGGGTGAAGATGGTCCTTGAAGGCTGTCAGAGCATTCTGTACAGCTAGCATCTCTTTCTGGTTGATATGTAGGTGCATTTGATTTGGGCTCTATTGGCCCTGAATGCATTTCCCTGCAGGATGCGCCCACCAAGCGTAATCTGATACATCTGTAAGTCAGGGTTTGGGTAGCAGGGGGTGGAATGAATGACAGTCCCTTGTTTCGGTGACAGGCCTCTGCCCACCATAGGAACTCTTGCTGCAGGCAAGTAATGATAGGAACCATCGTTTCCAGGCTGGGACAATGGTGACTCCATAAGCTTTTTAGGTACCACTGAAGTTTCCTCATATGCAGTCTTGCATATGGAATTATTAGAATGAAGGAAGCCATGAACCCCAAGGCTGCAGAACTTGTCTTGCAGATAGCTGGGTTTTTGTGGCCACTTGTTGGAAGTACGTCATTAATTGAATTTGTTTTTCTGGCATAAGGTAAGTCATCTGGGCAGTTGTATTCAAGCTTGCACCCAGGAATGTAATTAGTTGAGAGGGTACCAGTTGTGATTTATTTTCGTTTATGGTGTACCTTGACAAGTTAGAAGCCCCTTCACAAACGCCAGATGTTTTAGAAGAGTATCCTTACACAATCGTCCAGGTAAGGATAAATTTGAATGCCTCTTTGTCTACAAAATGCAATCACTGGTGCCAGGCACGTTGTGAAGACCCTGAGCGCAGTAGATAAGCCAAAGGGCAGTGCAGAGAACTGGTAATGCAAATAGCCTGCTTTGAAACAGAGGTATCTTCTGCAAGATTCCCTGATTGGGATATGCAGGTAAGCCTATTTTAAGTCTAGAGTTACCAGCCAGCCATCCTTGTCTAGCATAGGCAGTAACTGTTGTAGAGTCAGCATCTTGAATTTTGCAATGTCCAGAAATGTATTTAGAATGGATAAGTCCAGAACTGGACACCATGATTTGTCTTTTCTGGGTACCAGGAAAAGTCTTGAATAAAAACCTTGTCCCTTTTCCTTTTCTGGTACTGGTTGAATAGCCCCCATATTCATGAGGGACATAACTTCTTTCTGGGCCTCTGCCTTGATTGGGAGGCAGACCTGGCCATCCGTTTGGGATTGGCAACGTGTGAAAATGAAATCTGTATCCCTGAGATACTATATTTAACACCCACTTGTCCTGGGTGATTAGTTGCCAATTTCTTGCATGAAGTGCCAGTTTTCCCCCCAAAGAGGCGGTCAAAAGATAAGTGCTTGGTGGTAGCAGAGGAAAGTCATTGAGACTGTTTACTGTAGGAAGGTGCCTTGTTACTTCCAGATTTGGAGGTGGAGGCACCCCATTGTTTTGATCTAGAAGTTCCTTGTGACTGAAACCTGGAGCTTTGGAGTGTCTGGGTTTGACCTGAGTGACTCTGGTGGGTACTGGAAAGGACTAATTCTTAGCTGGCCAGCAAACCTCTCAACCATACCGAATTCCTAGTTTTATTTCCGGTTTTGAGGGCAAAATAATGGGGTGCCACAAATCCACGAGTGGCCCCTTTAATTCCCATTTTTTTTTTTCCCATTACAACTTTAAATTTTTGGCTGACATCACCACGCATCACCAGCTTGCAAGGTGTGCATGATGATATCAGCTATTGCTCGTTCTCGGTCAGAGATTTAGTTTGAACCTTTTCGGAGGGAATGTCTACACTTTCAGTTTACGCTTAGCTTCCAGGAGGTAAGGAGAGAACTGTGTAAAAGTCCGTTCAAATTCCTTCTCTAGGTTCTAGCTCTGTTGTGTGTGTGATCATTTGGTGGGCCACTTGCTCCATTCAAAAAGTGTATTAAGTCCACGCGAACAACTATGCAAAGTCTGTTGTGTATTTTATGAATGATTATTTATCCTGCTGCCTGTGTGTGATAGTTTGCGGAAACTTATTTAATTTATCCTGCTGTGCAAGGTGTCTGTTTTGGGCTGCTTGTTCGTTCCGTTTGAACAAACGGAAACTGCGCAAGATGAACTGTATATTAATTTAACTTAATTTATCTTGCTGCCTGCCTGCTGCAAGGCGAACTGTGCATTATTTAATTTATTCCTGTTTGAGCATGCTGCGATGTGCTATTTTCCGGCTGCAAGGCATCCGTTTGAGCATGCTGCTGTGTGCGTGATATTTTCCTGTTGCAAGGTGTCCGTTCTGGGCCGCTTGGTTAGCTCACTCCATTTAAACAAACTGTGCAAGGTGAACTGTGTATTAAACTTAATTTCACCTGCTGCAAGATGAACTGTGCGTTTATTTAATTTATCATGCTGCTGTCTATTCTGGGCTTTTCGCTCACTCTGTTGGAATGAACTATGCAAGGTGAACTGCGTATTTATTTAACTTCTCCTGCTGCAAGCCAGTGCAAGGTGAATTGTGTATTTATTTATTTTATCCTGCTGCAAGGTGTCCGTTCTGGGCCGCTTGCTCTGTTTGATTGAACTATGTTTATTTAACTTAATTTCTCCTGCTGCAAGGTGAACTGTGTACTTATTTAATTTATCTTGATTCCTGCTGCAAGTTGTCCTTTCTGTGCCGCTCACTCACTCCTTTTGAACAAATTGACAAGTCCAGTGATGTTTGAACAAACTATGGCTCCATTTAGGTGTCAGAACAAACTAAAACTGTATATTTAATTTTGTGTGCATTACATATTTGCTGTGCTGCAATGCTCCTTATGATGGAACAAACTCAAACTATGCATGTATTTATTTGTGTGCATTTGAACCTGTCCAGTGTGTATATTTTATATTTGATATTTGCTGTTTTGCTATGCTTCATATGAACAAACTGTGGCTATTTAATTCTTTTGTCTGTTCCTCTTAAAATTTGTTGTTTTCTGGCAAATCAGTGATAACTGAATTCACTAACTAATGATGGCAATCTGTTAAATTTAAAATGTGCTCTTAAGTGTACTGTATTATACAAGGAATATAATTTTAATAGTCAGGAAGGTGTATCAAAGAAAAGAACATGTTTCTTGTTTTGTGTGCAAGGGCCAATGATTTGAAAACAGCCCAAAGGTAATCTTTATCCACCACTGGCCAGCTGCATTTTCTTTGGATGCGGTGTGGGTTTCAATGCTGTTTCAATGAATGTGAGTTTCAAGGGCAGAGAAGTTTTAACGTCAAGTCTATTTTCATTGTGAGACGGTATTGCAGGTGTCTGTTAGTGTTTGCGCATTGTGCTGTAAAATGTAAAAATAAAATCTAACTAATCATTGTAGAAGTAAAGCAGTATGCATGCACACATTAGTGTTTATGGTAAATGGGGAGAAATAGCCGGGTAATGGGACATTGGAATGGCTGCAGGGAGACTCTGGTGCCATATTTTGGTTGTCTGTCATTGTAGAAGTAAAGCAGTATGCATGCACACACTAGTGTTTATGGTAAATGGGGAGAAATAACCAGGTAATGGGACATTGGAATGGCTGCAGGGGGACTCTGGTGCCATATTTTGGTTGGTGCCATGTTTTGGTTGTATGTTCTTCAGTTTGCATTTGAAAGTTGGTATCCCACAATTCCAGTGAAGTGGGTAGGGTTATGTAATTGTGTATGCAAATTAGATGTTAATCAGTGTACATATTTGTACCTATTTTTCATGGGCCTTGTCCAGATTTTTGATGTTTACAGGATGAGAGGTATGCTGGCCAGTGTCTACTGAACCTGGGTGGCTGCACTTGTAGGAAATCTTTTACAATTTGCATAGATTGAGCATTATGGTGAGTATATAACTTCTTTATCTGAAGTAGTTAACTTCATTTGATCAGCAACCTGTGGGACAGAGTGCCCAGCTACCAAAAAACCTGGGAGGTCCTCAAGGAAGAATATTCCGGAGCACTGCAGAGCCAAAGGTTGCCCTCTCTCTAGACATCAGATTAAGCTTGTAGTGTGAAATGAAGGTATGAGAAGAGGCCCAAGTAGCCACTGAACAGATGTCACTAAGAGAACTCTTGACCAAAATGCTGCAGAGGTAGCCATAGAATGAGTAGAGTGAGCATGAACCCCCAAGGGTTCTGGCTGACTGGAAGCTTTATACGCGTGTAAGATGCAGTGGGATATCCATCTAGCTAAAGTGATTTTCGTAACTGGCTTGCCTAAGGATGGCTTAGCGAAAGAAACAAAAAGTTGCTCCGATGTGCGAGAAGCAGCTGTCCTGTGCAAATAAAATCACAATTGTCTATGCACATCTAACAAGTGCAGTCTGTATTTCCCTTTGTTCTAAAAGTTGGGGAAGAAAACAGGCAAATTGATGGCTTGATTGATATTAGCCTCGGAGGCCACTTTAGGCAAGAAGGAAGGATTAGTCCTGAGAGATACTCTGTCCTTATGGAAGACCAGATACGGGGGTTTTGTACAAAGGGCCTGAAGTTCAGATACCCTTCTAGCTGAAGTAATTGCAATCAAGAAGGCAGTTTTCTTGTTCTTATCTTAAGTCAACAGAGGCTGCAGGTTCAAAAGGTGGGCCAGTTAGAGCCTGAAGAACTAAGGTTAGGTCCCATGGAGGAACCGCATTCTTGACAGGAGGTCTAAACAGAAAGGTGCCCTTCAAGAAGGTCTTGCATATCTTAGAGGAAGCCAACGGTCCAAGGTTGTCCCCGATGTGGAAATGAGAAATGGCCGCCATCTGAACCTTCACAATAGAAGAACTGGCCCCTTGATGAAAAATGTGGGACAGAAATTCAAGAACTGCTGGAATGGGAGCCGTAAAAAGGGTCCAAATCCCTATGTCTGGCCCAGATAGAAAAACGCTTCCATTTACTGTTGTAGATCTTCCTGGTAGAAGGGTTATGTGCCGCTAACAGGATAGATTTTACGGGAGATGAGATACCGGGAGTCCTAGCCACTAACGTAACTGGATCAACCCAGCCGTAAGCTTGAGGTCGCCCAGATTCGGAGTTTGCAATTCTGAAGAATGAGAAATCAGATCCGGAATGGGATCCAAGACCCAAGGAGGAGCTATGATGTGAGACCGTAGATACGGGAACCAGATCTGATGAGGCCAGAATGGGGCTATGAGGATCAGTTTGCTTCCAACCGACGTGCTTTCTGTAGAAATTTCGTCATTAGCAGGAGAGGAGGATAAGCATAAAGAAGACCGGGTGGCCAAGCATGAACAAGAGCGTCTCTGGGGCTCTCCCCCGGTGGGGGAATTAGAGCGAAAAGTTTGCTGCACTTTGCGTTCGAAGGAGACGCAAGAGATCGCAGCACGGCTGACCCCATCTGAGGAAGATCTGTTTCACTACTAAGGGGTTCAGAGATCATTCTTTAACTTGTGAGCTTAGAACGACTCAGCTTCTCTGCTAGAATGTTGGACTGACCCGGAATGTGCATTGCTATCAGAAAACGGTTGGTGGAAATCGCCCATTCCAAACTCTTATGGCCTCTCGTCAAAGAGGGTAAGACCTTGTTCCTCCCCGTTTGTTGATGTACCAGACCACCGCCATGTTGTCTGTCTGAATTGCAATAGTCCCTGGAGGAAGAAGGTCCTGAAGAGCTTGCAATGCTAAAAGCACCACCCTCATCTCTAGAACACTGATATGCAGAACGGTCTCTATAGGGGTCCACATGCCTTGGACGGTTCTGCCCATGCAATGCCCCCCCCAAGCGAGAAGCGTCCGTGGTCACCGTGGCTTGGGGTTGATGCATCACGAACGGTCTCCTTTCCAGAAGCTCTCGGGAATGAAGCCACCAAAGAAGGGAGTACCTGCAAACCCTGCTGAGGGGAATTGGTGAATCCAATGGATGTAGAAGGAGGGACCATTGGACCTGAAAGGTCCATTGAAGAACTCTCATGTGCAAACGGGCAAGAGGTGAAAGGCTGATGGCTGCCGCCATGGATGCTAGGGCTCTCAGGACTAATTCCGCGGGTGGGGCTGGGGACTGTATAAGCGCTATTACATGAAGTGATACGGTGCAGAGCCTGTCCGGTGTCAGAAAGGCCTTGAACAGAAGTGTGTCTATTCTGGACCCTATGAAATCCAGAACCTGAACAGGATGAAGAGACGACTTCCTGAAATTTATGGTAATGCCTAGCTGACGGGCCAAGAGTAAAAAATAATCCCCGGCAGAACACAGTAGATGCCTGGTGGGGGCGGTGAGGAGCCATTCGTCCAGGTACGGAAAGACCTGAATTCCCTGAAGTCTCAGATGGGCCGCCACAACTGCCATGACCTTGGTGAACACCCTGGGGGCTGTGGTGAGGCTGAACGGGAGGACCCTGAACTGATAATGACTGGCCCCCAGCCGAAAGCGGAGAAACCTCCTAGATCGCCTGTCCATGCGAATGTGGTAGTACGCATCATTGAGGTCTATGGAGCACATCCAGTTGTTCTCCTGCAGAAGGGGGAGAACAGATTGTAGAGTGACCATCTGGAATTTTTCTTTGGCAATGAAGAGGTTCAAAGTTGACAGGTCGAGAATTGGCCTCAAGTCCCCCGTCTTTTTTGGCACCAAAAAGAACCTGGAGTAATTGCCCGACCCGGACTGTCCTAGGGGGATGTGCTGGATGGCCTTTTTTTCTAGCAATTTCATTATTTCAGAAGCCGCAGCCTCCCTCTGATTGGGTGGGACATCGGGGAGGCACTTCCCTAGAGGGGGAAGATTCATGAAGGGGATAGAGTAATCTCTGGATATTACTCGGAGCACCCAGCGGTCTGTAGTAATGGACTCCCAACTTGCTAGATGCTTCGAAAAATGCCCCCCGATTGCCTCCAGAGAGGAACAGTCGGGCAACCCCTCAGGGTTGCTGAGTGGGTCGGTCGGAGAAAGGTTCTCTCGACCCGAAATTCTTCGGCACCCCTCTGCCTCTGGGCCGGAGCCCACTTTGTCCTCCCCTGCCTCTGAAGGACGAAGGGCCCGGAGAGGAACGGGACTGCTGAGACTTTCGGAACCACATTTCCTTTTATTCTCTCTGGTTCCTTGAGAAGGACCTTTGAGAAGCCGAGAAGCGGATTCCGACGGCAGACAGCATCTTTCCGTCTTTCTCGCTCTGGAGTAGCATATCGTGGATGGTCTTGCCAAACAGCATAGAACCGTCAAAGGGAGCGTTCACGAAGGACGCCTTGAAGGGTTCCGCAAAGTCGGAGCCAGGCGTGGCGCCGCAAGGCGATCCCTGCTCCACTGGCTCTAGCCACCCCCTCCGTGGCATGAGAGAGCAGCTGCATAGAAGTATTAGATATCGATTTTAGAGTGGCCATGCGAGTCGAGAAAGTTTGTTTGTCTTCGGCTGCCATGGACTCCGGGGGATATCCAGCATACTCTTTTATCAGATCTTGGTTAAGCCTAATGATGTGTGCCAGGTAATTCAGCGTCCTTATGGAAAAGGTGCTGAAGCAAACATACGGTTTCCAATGTGGTCCGAGACTCCTTGTCAGGAGGATGGACCGATGAACTTTCTTGCACCAGTTCCTTCTTGGTGGCAGCCGCCACCACCATGGCATCTACTGGGGAACCTTTATTCCATGCTGGCTTGTCTGCGGGGGACTAAGGATTTTATCCGGTCTCCTAGGGATTGGCTCCACAGCATCCGGCTCCATCCATGCCCTGGTAGTAATCAGGTCTACCAGGGAGTCGGCCGGAGGAGACACCCAAGAGGTAGACGGGCCTGCGTCAAATGCCTCCAGAAACAAAGACTCATCTGAGGAAGGTTTCTGGGCTGACCACCCCCACCTAATGAGCAGCATCTCCATAATGTCTCCAAAGGAGACTTCCTCGGAGGATGACCTGGGGGAACCTTCCCCCTTCCTCTAAGTCCATGTCCTCCGTGAGGGACTCGGGGGAGTCCAAGTGCCTCCTTTTACACTTTCGTTTGTGAGGGACCTCGTCGGCGGGACTGTCCGAGGACAGCTCACCAACGGGGTCATGTTCCTCTACAGGAACTAGCTGGGGTGCAGACGCAGGCTGTCCCTGGAGCCTGACGATGGAAGACAGGCCCATATGCGAGGGAATGAAGGGTGGATCCGTAGCATGAACCGGGGACCTCGAACTCGACAGCACCCTCTCCACCACGTCGAAGGCCGAAGGTGAACCACTCTCCCCGGGCTCTGAGAGCAGTCCCCTTGGCTCCGACGTGAGGTCCGGTACCGGAGCCGACGCGATCGGACCCGAAAGGGAAGTGTGCTCCGACCGCAACAGAGCCGAAGACACACTCACCCCTGCGGATCCGAAGCTCGGCTCTCGGCCCAGAGAGCTTGGATCCGAAAGATGACCCGATAAACTCGAGGGTAAGGCCGGCTTCGAAGTAGCAACTACTATTGGCACAGACTCCCCAGCTATGAGACTACTCAGATCCGACGGCTCTGAAACCAGATAGTGGATCAGAAAAGGAGCGATGGGTGCAAAGAAAGGGGCTGAGCTCCCCCCCGGGGGGGGGGGCAAGAGCACTCCCATCTGCATCTGGGCCCGCAGGAATCTACGCATCATCCGGTCCATATCCGTGTTGGAAAGACTCCTAGTAGACCTAGAAGAAGTTGCCGAGGCAGGCCGGGAAGGCCACCTAGACAACCTCAAAGGTGACCGGGACTCCTCCTCCGGCTCCAGAGAGAAGCGTGGAGAACGGAAGACCTGGAACCCTTCACGAGGGAACAGATTAGTTTAGCCTGTGGGGCCGAAGGGGCAGAGTCGGCCCGCCGCTAGTGACTTTTATGTCCATCTCTGCTCTCTTTCTCCCTCTCTGTATGCCTCTTCTTTTTCTTAGAAGAGTCCCCCTCTCCCTGGGAAACAACGGGAGGTTGAGACCCAGCCAGGAAAGGGGGGAGCTGAAGGCTGGACAGTCGCAGCTGCTACTGGCACCACTGAGGAAGAGGAGGAAGAAGAATCCACGGGCAAGAGTCCCGCCAGGATTAGCTTGTTCCTCCTGTCCCTCAGAGTCCGGGAGTTAAAAGCCACGCAAATCTGGCAGCCCGATATTAAATGGGCTACCCCCAGGCAAGGAACGCGCTGAGTATGGCCATCCACTGGGGACAGCTTATGACCACACTCAGCGCATTTCGAAAAAATGGCCTTAGGGCCCTCGGCCATGACACACACACACACACACACACACACACACACACACACACACACACACACACACACACACACAGTAAGGGGAAGGGGAACACACTAAATTTCAATTAAAAAGAACCAAAACCGATTTAACTTAACTAAGTGTCTGAAACACACACACACACACACACACACACACACACACACACACACACACACACACACACACACACACACACACACACACACACACAAAAAGCGCTACAAATTTGACGGAAATCTTTGAAATTTTCCCAACTTACTCTCACCTAAACAGCCAAGAGCTCATCACTCGTGCTTCAGGAAGCCACGGCAAATGACATCTGAGGACTGGCAGCAGGGTATTATGGGTAAGGAGGAGGAGCTGAGAGCTCGGATCTTGAGCTTGTAAAGCTGCCGGCTCGGATCCAGGTCGGATCCGATACCCACAGGTTGCTGATCAAATGAAGTTAACTACTTCAGATTAGAGAGGTACAGATAAGTCCCAGCAAAGAAAAAGGGGGATGGAGGAAGGGTAACCTGGACTGCAACAGTGAATACACTCGAACATCTACATTTATGGTAGGTACACAACTGTACTATGTTCGTGTTTCACTGTTGCAGTCATTACACTTGGGTTGAATCCCAAAGCTGAGGTTGGGTGGCTGGGCCGAAATAGAGTTTGGAGTGGCTATGAGGCCCTGCAGAACTGCAGTGGCAAAGCCTGCTCTGGATTTAGAGTAGAGAGGTAAATGGTAGTGTTTTGTAAAAGTGTGCACTGAAGACCATGTTGCAGCCTCCAAAATATCCTTGGTTGATACTTCTCTGAGGAAGGCTGCTGAAGTGGCTGCTGCTCTGGTAGAATGTGGCCTAATACCCTTAGGTACTGATTTGCCATTTTGTGAATAGCAGAAACGAATGCAGTGGCCTATCCATTTTGAAATAGTCTGCTTTGAAATGGCTTTTCCTTGTGAACCTGCAGCATATGCCACCAAGAGTTGCTCAGTCTTTCTTTAGGCTTTAGTCTTGTCCAAGTAAAAGCATAGCTGTCCGTGCAAGTCCAAAGTATGCAGAAGTCTCTCCCCCTTATTCTGTGGGTTTGGATAAAAGGTAGGCAAATGTATGGTTTGGTTAAGAGCCATGCTGGACACTACCTTAGGCATAAATGTCGGGTTTGTCCTTAGTGAAACCCTGTCCTGATGGAAAATAATACAAGGTTCCACAGCCATTAGTGCCTGTAACTCTGAGACTCTTCTTGCTGAAGTTATTGCTAGGAGAAGAGTGGTTTTCCATGACAAGTATTTTATCTCTGCTGTATTGACTGGCTCAAAAGGAGGCAGTGTGAGTTTTTCCAAGACAAAATTGAGGTCCCATGCAGGTATTGGAGCTCTCCTTGGAGGTCTTATGTTTTTGGCCCCTCTGCGAAACTGTCTTAGCAGTGGATGAGAAAAAATAGGTGGGTCCGTATTGTAATGAGCTGAGATGGCAGAGGCATGGATCTTAATTAATGAGAAGGATAGGCCTTTGTCCAGCATCTCAGTTAGGTATTGCAAAATCAGAGGAATATTTGGTACAAGCAAGTCAATTCCCTGCGTTTGGTTCCAAGCACAGAATCTTTTCCATTTTTCTGCATAATATTTTCTGGTGCTGGGCCTTCTGGCCTCCAAAATAACATCCATAACTGCTTTAGAGAGGTGTGTGTTCTGAATGATTACATTATCTGCCATGAAGCCAGATTTAGGGTTCTGAGCTGGCTGTGCAGGATCTGATTGTTCTGTTGGGTCAGCAAGCTCTTTAGGATTGGGTACCAGTGCTGGCGTGGCCAGACTGGGGCAATCAGCATCATGTTTGGCTTTTCTTGTCTGACCTTTAGGAGTACCTTGGAGAGGCGAGGCAGAGGAGGGAAGGCATATACTGTAAGGGCTTTCCAGCTGAATGAAAGGGCGTCCACTTTCCATGTTTGCTTGTGATAAGTCCAAGTACAGAATCTCTGTAGCTGGCAGCTGTGAGGGAGGTGAATTGATCTATGTCTGGGCATCCCCATTTCCCTGTTATCATGTCGAAGATTTGTGGATCTAGTTTCCACTCGTGAGGATCCATTAGGTTTCTGCTTAGTTCGTCTGCCAAAGTATTTGTCTTTCCTGGCAGGAATTGTGCTTGCAGATGTACTTGATAAGTCAATCTGCTGTGTTCCACAAAGTCATGGCTTGCCTGCAGAGGGGGTAGGAATGTGTGCCTCCTTGCTTGTTTATGTACCACATGACTGTAGTATTGTCCATCTTTATCAGTAGTTGTCCTGGATGAAGTAGGTCCTTGAAGGCGGTCAGGGCATTTTGTACAGCTAGCATCTCTTTTTGATTGATATGAAGATGCATTTGGTTTGTGGGCCATGTGCCCCCCCCCCCCAGGCATAATCTGATGCATCTGTTGTTAGTGTCTGCTGGCAGTTGGTAAGGTGAATGGCTGTCCCTTGTTGTGGTGACAGGCCTGAGCCCACCACTGAAATTCCTGTTGCAGGCAGGGAATGAGAGTAATTACTGTTTCCAGGCTGTGGCAATGTTGAGTCCAAACACTTTTTAGATACCACTGTAGTTTCCTCATATGCAGTCTTGCAATATGGAATTAGTAGAATGCAGGATGCCATGTAGCCCAGAGCCTGCAGAATTTTTCTTGCAGATAACTGGGTCTTTGTTGCCATATCTTTGAAGTAAGAAGTCAGATGCCTTTGTCTGTCTGGCGTGAGATAAGCCATTTGGGCAGTTGTGTTTAAGCTTGCACAGAGGAACATTATCTCTTGAGAGGGTACTAGTTTTGATTTATTTTCGTTTACTGTGTACCCTAGGCAAATTAGTAATCTTTTTACAAACGCCAGATGCTGTTGTAGAATATCTTTGTTCTTTGCTTGAATAAGGCAGTCGTCCAAGTAGGGATATATTTGAATTCTTCTCTGTCTGCAAAATGCAATTACTGGTGCCAGGCATTTTGTGAAGACCCTGGGCACAGTAGATAAGCCAAAGGGCAGTGCAGAGAATTGGTAGTGCATTGAGCCAGCTATGAATCTGAGGTATCTTTTGCAAGATTGTCTGACTGGGACATGGAGGTATGCCTCTGAGGTCCAAAGTTACCAGCCAAGCCTTCTTGTCCAGCATGGGCAGAAGCTGCTGTAGAGTCAACATTTTGAATTTTGGTACATCCAGAAAAGAATTTAGAATAGACAGGTCCAGAATCAGTCTCCAGGCTTTGTCCTTTCTTGGTACTAAGAAAAGATTTGAGTAAAATCCTTGTCCCTGCTCTTGTTGTGGCACTGGCTGAATAGCCCCCATGTCCATGAGAGATGAAACTTGTTTCTGTGCCTCTTGCCATTGATTGCGTGGCAGGTCTGGCATACCCTTTGCCTTTGGAAGGGTGTGAGTGGAACCTGTATCCCTGAGAGACTATATTTAAGACCCATTTGTCCTAGGTTATCTTGTGCCAGTTTTGTGAAAACAGTGCTAGCTTTCCCCCCTAAGGGTGCTGCCAAAAAATAAGTGCTTGGCATTGGCAGAGGGAAGTCATTGGGACTGTCTTCTATAAGGCTGTGATTTCCGCTTTTGGAGGTAAAAGCACCCCGTTGTTTGGGCCTGTATGAGCCCTGGGGCTGTTGCCTGCCTCTAGGGCATCTGAATCTGCCTCTTTGTGGTCTGTCTGACACTGGAAAGGACCGATTCTTAGAGGGCCAGTTCCTGCTAAATCTGGGTGGCTGTACCTGTAAGATATCCTTTACTGTCTGCATAGATTTTGCCTTATGCTCCATTTTCTTCAACACCTCTTCTGCCTTAACACCAAAAAAAGTATCATGCTATAATGGAGCATCCAATAATTTTGCTTTAACATGATCAGGCAGATTCTGTTCCTTTAACCAAACATGCCTTCTAATAACAGAACCTGTAACAGCAGCCCTGCACGAGGCCTCCAGTGAATCATAGCCACATTGCAAAGTATGTTTTCCCACTTGTTCAGCTGCATGCAAGAAATCCTGCAAATCTTTGTTCTCAGAACATTCAGAATTTTACATTTTTTGTTTTAACAAAGATATTAAGTATTGCTGATATTTGAGAATATGAAATTAACAATTTAAAGCCCTTACAGCCAAGGTAGCAGAAGTGTAACCTTTTTCCCCCCATCTGTCCAAACTCTAGAATCTCTGAGGGGATAGGGTTTTTGGCAGAAGCAGCCTTGACCCCTTTGGGACCCTGTGAGATAGTTTCTGGGTCAGCAGCAGGGTTCTTGTAAAGAAATTTATGGGAGTCTGGGACTCTGTAGTATCTGTCCGGCTTAACAGGGGCAGGAGGTACAGAGTCTGGAGACAGGCCGGACTCTGAAAAAACATCATCTACTATGTCTAGAACAGGGGGAATTGCAAGAGGTCTGTGCTGAGGAAGTAAAAGAAAGTCTCTAAGTCTTTTCTTAGAATCGGAATAATCCTGGCTCTCCCAATGGAAATGATCCCTCATGGTATGCAGGTTTTCCCCAAATGAATAGTCCTCAGAAAGAGAAGCTGAAGGAATAGAATCTTCAGCATCAGAATCCTCATAAGGAGGAACAGAATATCCCTGATCAAAAGAGGAATCAGAGGAAATATTAACCTGATCAGAGGAATCATATTCAGTGTCTTGCCTAGGCCTCTTATCAGGAGGGGATGGGAACCCCTGATCAAAGTAATTAGGTCTTCGGCCATTTTGAGCATCTGTTTTTTAGGCATAGAAATCTGTCCTGGAGAATGCAGTATTGTTTTCCTTGTCTTTAAAACTGTTTTAGACTTTGTCTTGGATGCTGAAGTAGGCTTTATATAAAAGTTGTGTATGTCTGAAGACACCCTCAGAGGCCGATGCCTGCTCAGTGGCTCCGGAACCATCTGAGGGATTAATTTCTGAAGGGCCAATACCTTGAGTATCCAGATGCCTAGCTGTCTCCACGTGGGAGTCGGAGGCGGCCTGTGGCTCTGAGGTAGCGGGAGTAAGGGGCTGCGAAAGTGCCTCACTGAGCACCGGCGAACCAGAAGAGGCTTCATCGTCGGTTTTGGACCTCGGATGCTTGTCTTTGTCTTTATCCTTGTGTTTTTTATGAATTCCAGTCATCGGTTGTTCCGACGGCATTATGTAATTAAACCTTCTGCGAAAATAATGAAAAGCAAAATCGTACCGATGCTTAATAGTGCGTTGGTTAAATCTAGCACAAAACCGACAACTAGCAACGTGGTCAGGGCCTAGGTAAGGAATACAGTAAGAGTGGAAATCCTTATGAGGTATTTGCTTCCCACAAGAAATACAATTGTTAACTTTTTCTGACATCGGTCTGGAGCAAGAAAAAAGTTTCCCCAACGGGGTATTTAGCTTTACTGAAGACTTCGGATCTGGAATTCGATTTCGAAAATCTCAGGAGTCTGCCGACCTGCACTTGCAAATAAGAAAGTTATGTACCTACCATAACGTTCCATGTTAGTTGTCTTCTCTCGCCTTCTTTCTTGCTTGAGGTAGGTTTGGGCCGACCTCGGCTCCACTTCGGCACTTGCTAAGCCTCGAGAGTCACTTTTACCAGCCTTTCCCGAGGCAGCCCCATATCCCATGATGCAAGGCGGTATACCCAGATCCTCGCTTTGATGACAAAGGGCAATAGCACCAAGCATAAAATACTTCCCAAAGGAAGAAAGAAAGAAAGCTACAGGGGGATGAAAGAAGAGGCCAGTTCTGAATTTATCTTCAGCATAACAATCTCTTGTAGAAAGGTCTGTCCAGGCCTGGGGAAAGGAGGGAGGGTGCTTAAGAAGTTGTTAGCGAGAGAAGACAACTCAACATGGAACGTTATGGTAGGTACATAACTTCCAATGTTAAGTTGTCAATCTCGCTCATTCTTGCTTGATGGGACAGCATCCCTTGAAGCACCTCTATCCTGGGTGGCTCCAACGGAACAGACTCTTGAGGACTGTAGGAGGCCAAAACTGGCTCTGTCCCTGGAGGCCAAGTCCAATTTGTAATGAGAAACAAAAGTATGAGGGGAAATGGGCCCAAAAGGTTGGGGCGGGGGGGTTTTCAACCCAAAATTTTAAAATGTTTTCTTTTAAAAAGGAAAAATCTTAAAAACCTTTGGAAAAGGGGCTGGGGGAGGAAAAGGGTTTTTTTTGGGGGGGGGTTTTAAGCTCCTAAGGTTGAAAATTGTTTTTGGGGGGGTGTATCCTCCTAAGTCCAAGTGCCTCCTTTACACTTTCGTTTGTGAGGGACCTCGTCGGCGGGACTGTCCGAGGACAGCTCACCAACGGGGTCATGTTCCTCTACAGGAACTAGCTGGGGTGCAGGCAGGCTGTCCCTGGAGCCTGACGATGGAAGACAGGCCCATATGCGAGGGAATGAAGGGTGGATCCGTAGCACGAACCGGGGACCTCGAACTCGACAGCACCCTCTCCACCACGTCGAAGGCCGAAGGTGAACCACTCTCCCCGGGCTCTGAGAGCAGTCCCCTTGGCTCCGACGTGAGGTCCGGTACCGGAGCCGACGCGATCGGACCCGAAAGGGAAGTGTGCTCCGACCGCAACAGAGCCGAAGACACACTCACCCCTGCGGATCCGAAGCTCGGCTCTCGGCCCAGAGCTTGGATCCGAAAGATGACCCGATAAACTTCGAGGGTAAGGCCGGCTTCGAAGTAGCAACTACTATTGGCACCGACTCCCCAGCTATGAGACTACACAGAACCGACGGCTCTGAAACCCGATAGTGGATCAGAAAGGAGCGATGGGTGCAAAGAAAGGGCTGAGCTCCCGGGGCAAGAGCACTCCCATCTGCATCTGGGCCCGCAGGAATCTACGCATCATCCGGTCCATATCCGTGTCGGAAAGACTCCTAGTAGACCTAGAAGAAGTTGCAGAGGCAGGCCGGGAAGGCCACCTAGACAACCTCAAAGGTGACCGGGACTCCTCCTCCGGCTCCAGAGAGAAGCGTGGAGAACGGAAGACCTGGAACCCTTCACGAGGGAACAGATTAGTTTAGCCTGTGGGGCCGAAGGGGCAGAGTCGGCCCGCCGCTAGTGACTTTTATGTCCATCTCTGCTCTCTTTCTCCCTCTCTGTATGCCTCTACTTTTTCTTAGAAGAGTCCCCCTCTCCCTGGGAAACAACGGGAGGTTGAGACCCAGCCAGGGAAGGGGGGAGCTGAAGGCTGGACAGTCGCAGCCGCTACTGGCACCACTGAGGGAGAGGAGGAAGAAGAATCCGCGGGCAGGAGTCCCGCCAGGATTAGCTTGTTCCTCCTGTCCCTCAGAGTCCGGGAGTTAAAGGCCACGCAAATCTGGCAGCCCGATATTAAATGGGCTACCCCCAGGCAAGGAACGCGCTGAGTATGGCCATACACTGGGGACAGCTTATGACCACACTCAGCGCATTTTGAAAAAATGGCCTTAGGGCCCTCGGCCATGACACACACACACACACACACACACACACACACACACACACACAGTAAGGGGAAGGGGAACACACTAAATTTCAATTAAAAAGAACCAAAACCGATTTAACTTAACTAAGTGTCTGACACACACACACACACACACACACACACACACACACACACACACACACACACACACACACACACACACACACACACACACACACAAAAAGCACTACAAATTTGATGGAAATCTTTGAAATTTTCCCAACTTACTCTCACCTAAACAGCCAAGAGCTCATCACTCGTGCTTCAGGAAGCCACGGCAAACGACATCCGAGGACTGGCAGCAGGGTATTATGGGTAAGGAGGAGGAGCTGAGAGCCCGGATCTTGAGCTTGTAAAGCTGCCGGCTCGGATCCAGGTCGGATCCGATACCCACAGGTTGCTGATCAAATGAAGTTAACTACTTCAGATTAGAGAGGTACAGATAAGTCCCAGCAAAGAAAAAGGGGGATGGAGGAAGGGTAACCTGGACTGCAACAGTGAATACACTCGAACATCTACATTTATGGTAGGTACACAACTGTACTATGTTCGTGTTTCACTGTTGCAGTCATTACACTTGGGTTGAATCCCAAAGCTGAGGTTGGGTGGCTGGGCCGAAATAGAGTTTGGAGTGGCTATGAGGCCCTGCAGAACTGCAGTGGCAAAGCCTGCTCTGGATTTAGAGTAGAGAGGTAAATGGTAGTGTTTTGTAAAAGTGTGCACTGAAGACCATGTTGCAGCCTCCAAAATATCCTTGGTTGATACTTCTCTGAGGAAGGCTGCTGAAGTGGCTGCTGCTCTGGTAGAATGTGGCCTAATACCCTTAGGCACTGATTTGCCATTTTGTGAATAGCAGAAATGAATGCAGTGGCCTATCCATTTTGAAATAGTCTGCTTTGAAATGGCTTTTCCTTGTGAACCTGCAGCATATGCCACCAAGAGTTGCTCAGTCTTTCTTTAGGCTTTAGTCTTGTCCAAGTAAAAGCATAGCTGTCCGTGCAAGTCCAAAGTATGCAGAAGTCTCTCCCCCTTATTCTGTGGGTTTGGATAAAAGGTAGGCAAATGTATGGTTTGGTTAAGAGCCATGCTGGACACTACCTTAGGCATAAATGTCGGGTTTGTCCTTAGTGAAACCCTGTCCTGATGGAAAATAATACAAGGTTCCACAGCCATTAGTGCCTGTAACTCTGAGACACTTCTTGCTGAAGTTATTGCCAGGAGAAGAGTGGTTTTCCATGACAAGTATTTTATCTCTGCTGTATTGACTGGCTCAAAAGGAGGCAGTGTGAGTTTTTCCAAGACAAAATTGAGGTCCCATGCAGGTATTGGAGCTCTCCTTGGAGGTCTTATGTTTTGGCCCCTCATGCGAAACTGTCTTAGCAGTGGATGAGAAAAAATAGGTGGGTCCGTATTGTAATGAGCTGAGATGGCAGAGGCATGGATCTTAATTAATGAGAAGGATAGGCCTTTGTCCAGCATCTCAGTTAGGTATTGCAAAATCAGAGGAATATTTGGTACAAGCGAGTCAATTCCCTGCGTTTGGTTCCAAGCACAGAATCTTTTCCATTTTTCTGCATAATATTTTCTGGTGCTGGGCCTTCTGGCCTCCAAAATAACATCCATAACTGCTTTAGAGAGGTGTGTGTTCTGAATGATTACATTATCTCCCATGAAGCCAGATTTAGGGTTCTGAGCTGGCTGTGCAGGATCTGATTGTTCTGTTGGGTCAGCAAGCTCTTTAGGATTGGGTACCAGTGCTGGCGTGGCCAGACTGGGGCAATCAGCATCATGTTTGGCTTTTCTTGTCTGACCTTTAGGAGTACCTTGGAGAGGCGAGGCAGAGGAGGGAAGGCATATACTGTAAGGGCTTTCCAGCTGAATGAAAGGGCGTCCACTTTCCATGTTTGCTTGTGATAAGTCCAAGTACAGAATCTCTGTAGCTGGCAGCTGTGAGGGGAGGTGAATTGATCTATGTCTGGGCATCCCCATTTCCCTGTTATCATGTCGAAGATTTGTGGATCTAGTTTCCACTCGTGAGGATCCATTAGGTTTCTGCTTAGTTCGTCTGCCAAAGTATTTGTCTTTCCTGGCAGGAATTGTGCTTGCAGATGTACTTGATAAGTCAATCTGCTGTGTTCCACAAAGTCATGGCTTGCCTGCAGAGGGGGTAGGAATGTGTGCCTCCTTGCTTGTTTATGTACCACATGACTGTAGTATTGTCCATCTTTATCAGTAGTTATCCTGGATGAAGTAGGTCCTTGAAGGCGGTCAGGGCATTTTGTACAGCTAGCATCTCTTTTTGATTGATATGAAGATGCATTTGGTTTGTGGGCCATGTGCGCCCCCCCAGGCATAACCTGATGCATCTGTTGTTAGTGTCTGCTGGCAGTTGGTAAGGTGAATGGCTGTCCCTTGTTGTGGTGACAGGCCTGAGCCCACCACTGAAATTCCTGTTGCAGGCAGGGAATGAGAGTAATTACTGTTTCCAGGCTGTGGCAATGTTGAGTCCAAACACTTTTTAGATACCACTGTAGTTTCCTCATATGCAGTCTTGCAATATGGAATTAGTAGAATGCAGGATGCCAAGTAGCCCAGAGCCTGCAGAATTTTTCTTGCAGATAACTGGGTCTTTGTTGCCATATCTTTGAAGTAAGAAGTCAGATGCCTTTGTTTGTCTGGCGTGAGATAAGCCATTTGGGCAGTTGTGTTTAAGCTTGCACAGAGGAACATTATCTCTTGAGAGGGTACTAGTTTTGATTTATTTTCGTTTACTGTGTACCCTAGGCAAATTAGTAATCTTTTTACAAACGCCAGATGCTGTTGTAGAATATCTTTGTTCTTTGCTTGAATAAGGCAGTCGTCCAAGTAGGGATATATTTGAATTCCTCTCTGTCTGCAAAATGCAATTACTGGTGCCAGGCATTTTGTGAAGACCCTGGGCACAGTAGATAAGCCAAAGGGCAGTGCAGAGAATTGGTAGTGCATTGAGCCAGCTATGAATCTGAGGTATCTTCTGCAAGATTGTCTGATTGGGACATGCAGGTATGCCTCTCTGAGGTCCAATGTTACCAGCCAAGCCTTCTTGTCCAGCATGGGCAGAAGCTGCTGTAGAGTCAACATTTTGAATTTTGGGACATCCAGAAAAGAATTTAGAATAGACAGGTCCAGAATCGGTCTCCAGGCTTTGTCCTTTCTTGGTACTAAGAAAAGATCTGAGTAAAATCCTTGTCCCTGCTCTTGTTGTGGCACTGGCTGAATAGCCCCCATGTCCATGAGAGATGAAACTTGTTTCTGTGCCTCTTGCCATTGATTGCGTGGCAGGTCTGGCATACCTTTTGCCTTTGGAAGGGTGTGAAATTGGAACCTGTAGCCCTGAGAGACTATATTTAAGACCCATTTGTCCTAGGTTATCTTGTGCCAGTTTTGTGAAAACAGTGCTAGCTTTCCCCCCTAAGGGTGCTGCCAAAAAATAAGTGCTTGGCATTGGCAGAGGGAAGTCATTGGGACTGTCTTCTATAAGGCTGTGATTTCCGCTTTTGGAGGTAAAAGCACCCCGTTGTTTGGGCCTGTATGAGCCCTGGGGCTGTTGCCTGCCTCTAGGGCATCTGAATCTGCCTCTTTGTGGTCTGTCTGACACTGGAAAGGACCGATTCTTAGAGGGCCAGTTCCTGCTAAATCTGGGTGGCTGTACCTGTAAGATATCCTTTACTGTCTGCATAGATTTTGCCTTATGCTCCATTTTCTTCAACACCTCTTCTGCCTTAACACCAAAAAAAGTATCATGCTATAATGGAGCATCCAATAATTTTGCTTTAACATGATCAGGCAGATTCTGTTCCTTTAACCAAACATGCCTTCTAATAACAGAACCTGTAACAGCAGCCCTGCACGAGGCCTCCAGTGAATCATAGCCACATTGCAAAGTATGTTTTCCCACTTGTTCAGCTGCATGCAAGAAATCCTGCAAATCTTTGTTCTCAGAACAGTCAGAATTTGACATTTTTTGTTTTAACAAAGATATTAAGTATTGCTGATATTTGAGAATATGAAATTAACAATTTAAAGCCCTTACAGCCAAGGTAGCAGAAGTGTAACCTTTTTCCCCCCATCTGTCCAAACTCTAGAATCTCTGAGGGGATAGGGTTTTGGCAGAAACAGCCTTGACCCCTTTGGGACCCTGTGAGATAGTTTCTGGGTCAGCAGCAGGGTTCTTGTAAAGAAATTTATGGGAGTCTGGGACTCTGTAGTATCTGTCCGGCTTAACAGGGGCAGGAGGTACAGAGTCTGGAGACAGGCCGGACTCTGAAAAAACATCATCTACTATGTCTAGAACAGGGGAATTGCAAGAGGTCTGTGCTGAGGAAGTAAAAAGAAAGTCTCTAAGTCTTTTCTTAGAATCGAATAATCCTGGCTCTCCCAATGGAAATGATCCCTCATGGTATGCAGGTTTTCCCAAATGAATAGTCCTCAGAAAGAGAAGCTGAAGGAATAGAATCTTCAGCATCAGAATCCTCATAAGGAGGAACAGAATATCCCTGATCAAAAGAGGAATCAGAGGAAATATTAACCTGATCAGAGGAATCATATTCAGTGTCTTGCCTAGGCCTCTTATCAGGAGGGGATGGGAACCCTGATCAAAGTAATTAGGTCTTGACCATTTTGAGCATCTGTTTTTAGGCATAGAAATCTGTCCTGGAGAATGCAGTATTGTTTTCCTTGTCTTTAAAACTGTTTTAGACTTTGTCTTGGATGCTGAAGTAGGCTTTATATAAAAGTTGTGTATGTCTGAAGACACCCTCAGAGGCCGATGCCTGCTCAGTGGCTCCGGAACCATCTGAGGGATTAATTTCTGAAGGGCCAATACCTTGAGTATCCAGATGCCTAGCTGTCTCCACGTGGGAGTCGGAGGCGCCTGTGGCTCTGAGGTAGCGGGAGTAAGGGCTGCGAAGTGCCTCACTGAGCACCGCAAACCAGCGACTGGCCTAGAAGAGGCTTCATCGTCGGTTTTGGACCTCGGATGCTTGTCCTTGTCTTTATCCTTGTGTTTTTTATGAATTCCAGTCATCGGTTGTTCCGACGGCATTATGTAATTAAACCTTCGGCGAAAATAATGAAAAGCAAAATCGTACCCGATGCTTAATAGTGCGTTGGTTAAATCTAGCACAAAACCGACAACTAACTTAGCGTGGTCAGGGCCTAGGTAAGGAATACAGTAAGAGTGGAAATCCTTATGAGGTATTTGCTTCCCACAAGAAATACAATTGTTAACTTTTTCTGACATCGGTCTGGAGCAAGAAAAAAGTTTCCCCAATGGGGTATTTAGCTTTACTGAAGACTTCGGATCTGAAATTCGATTTAGAAAATCTCAGGAGTCTGCCGACCTGCACTTGCAAATAAGAAGTTATGTACCTACCATAACGTTCCATGTTAGTTGTCTTCTCTCGCCTTCTTTCTTGCTTGATGGGTTCGGAGCCGATCCTCGGCTCCGACTCGGCACTTGCTAAGCTCGAGAGTCACTTTACCAGCTCGAGGCAGCCCCATATCCCATGATGCAAGGCGGTAAGTACCCAGATCTCGTTTGATGACAAAGGGCAATAGCACCAAGCATAAATACTTCCCAAAGGAAGAAAGAAAGAAAGCTTACAGGATGAAAGAAGGGCCAGTTCTGAATGGTCTTCAGCATAACAATCTCTTGTAGAAAGGTCTGTCCAGGCCTGGGGGAAGGAGGGAGGGGCGCAAGAAAGAAGGCGAGAGAAGACAACTAACATGGAACGTTATGGTAGGTACATAACTCTTAATGTTAAGTTGTCAATCTCGCCTTCATTCTTGCTTGATGGGACCGCGTCCTAGCACCTCTATCCTGGGTGGCTCAGCGGAACAGACTCTTGAGGACTGTAGAGCCAAAACTGGCTCTGTCCCTGGAGGCCAAGTCCAATTTGTAATGAGAAACAAAAGTATGAGGAGTGGCCCAAGTGGCGCTGCACAAATAGTGTCTAAAGGAAGTCTAGCTTGAAAGGCTGTAGACGTAGCTAAGCTCCTAGTTGAATGTGCTTTAGGTTTTGAGCACAGCTGTTTTCCCCTGAGCAGATAAATTTCAGAGATGACAGAAGAAAGCCATCTAGATAAAGTCACTTTAGAGACAGGAAGGCCTTTCCTGTTGTCCGCATAGGAAACAAAGAGTTGATCGGATTTCCTAAATTGTTTAGTTCTGTCCAAATAATATCTGAGTTGGCGGTGGACATCAAGATAATGTAATTTTTGTTCCGATCTGTTAGAATAGTTTGGAAAAAATACAGGGAGTTCAATGGATTGATTCAAATTAGCCTTTGAGGCGACCTTAGGCAAAAAGGTCGGATTAGTTCTCAATGATACTCTGTCCTTGTGAAAGACCAAATAGGGGGGTCGAACCGAAAGAGCTTGAAGTTCAGACACCCTCCTGGCCGATGTAATAGCTACTAGGAATAATGTTTTCCAAGAAAGAAATTTTAGGGAGCAAGAAACAGCTGGCTCGAAGGGGGGAAGAATCAAGGATGTCAGCACTAAATTTAGATCCCATTGAGGAGGAGGATTCCTGATTGGAGGCTTTAGCAGGAAAATTCCTTTCAAGAAGGCTTTACAAAGCCTATGGGACATGACATTGTGATCTGCGATCCCGACATGAAAGTTCGAGATAGCAGCCAGTTGAACTCTAACTGTGGAAGAAGAGGAGCCTGCATGAAAAATCTCCGCTAAGAAGTCCAAAACTGCCTGAACTGGGGCAGTGAAGGGATCGATATTCTTGGCTTTAGCCCAATAAGAGAAGCGTTTCCATTTGCTTGTATAAATCCTCCTGGTAGAGGATTTTAAAGAAGCTACTATGATGTCTCTAACAGGGTTAGAGATCAAAGGAAGCCTGGCTTAGGAAGGAAGTGGAGCAACCATGCTGAGAGGTTGAGAGAAGGGATAGACCGGTGCAGCTGACGGATTGGTGAACCAGAAGATCTGGCACTGGGTCCAGATGCCATGGCTGCACCAAAGGGTAACGATGGAGCAATGGAAACCAAATTTGTCGAGTGCAATAAGGTGCAATGACAATCATTTTGGCTCTCAAAACAGTAGCTTTCTGGATAACCTGAGGGATTAGAGGAAAGGGAGGAAGGCATAAAGAAGTCCCTGGGGCCAATCCTGGGTCAGAGCGTCTCTGGGGATGGCCTGACAGAGGGAAGAGAGAGAAGAAGTCTGGGCATTTGCTGTTTTGGGGAGTAGCAAAAAGATCGCAACATGGGCGACCCCATTCCAGAAAAATCTCCTCCACTATAGACTGCTTGAGAGACCACTTTCGTGAGGCATGAGAATAGCTCTGCTCAATCTGTCGCTAAAATGTTGGTTTTCCCAGGGATGTGCGTTGCTACCAGAAACCCATGAGATGAGATCGCCCATTGCCACATTCTGAGACTTTCTCGACACAAGGGGTAGGACTTGGTTCCGCCCTGTTTGTTGATATACCAAACTACAGACATGTTGTCTGTGTGGACTGCAATCGTCCCTACAGGAAGAGAGTCGTTGAGGGCTTGCAGCGTTAAAAGCACTGCTCTCATCTCTAGGACATTTATGTGCAGGTGGTACTCGAACGGTTGCCACGTCCCATGAACCATCCTGCCCTGATAATGCCCCCCCCCACCCGATCAGGGAGGCATCCGTGGTGACAGTGGCTACCGGGGATGGGGGTACAAAGTGTCTGCCTTGGTGAATCTGGGGAGAAGTGATCCACCAAGCAAGATGATTTTGCAAATCTGTGTCACCAGAATTTGGTGGCATTGGAAGTTGTTGGTAAGACCACTGAGTGAACAACATCCACTGAAGAAGGCATGTAGAAGCGAGCCAGGGAAGAAGAGTAATGGCCGCAGCCATGAGACCTAATACTTTTAGAACCATTCTGGCCTGTACCTTTTGTTGGCCAGAATGATCCTGACATGACTTTGAATGTCTGAAACTCTTTGGTCTGTAAGGGTAGCTGACATCCGAACAGTGTTTAAGTTTGCGCCTATGAAAGTAATAGACTGGCAGGGCAATAAGGATGACTTTTGAAGTTGATCGAGATGCCCAAATGAGAACAAAGATTTATTGTGTAATCCCTGGCTTGAACAAGCTGATGCCTGGTGGTGGCTGACAGGAGCCAGTCGTGAGATCTGGAAACACCTGGAATCCTTGTCGTCTCAGGTGAGCCGTGACCACTGCCATACATTTGGTGAACACTCTGGGGGCTGTGGTGAGACCAAAGGGCAGGGCTCTGAACTGGAAATGACTGGACCCCAGCCGAAGCGGAGAAATCTCCTGGAGCGTCTGTGAATTTTTATGTGATAGTACGCATCCTGAAGATCTATTGAGCACATCAGTTGTCCTTCTGTAAGAAGGGCAGAATTGATTGAAGAGTGACCATTCGAATCTTGTCTTCCTCACAGACTTGTTGAGTCTGCTGAGATCCAATATTGGTCTCCAGTCTCCCGTCTTTTTGGGGACCAAAAAGAACCTCGAGTAGATTCCGGGCTCTGAATGGTCTGTTGTAACTGGCTGAATGGCTCTTTTTTGCAGTAGTTTTGAGACTTCCAACTCTGAAATTTCCCTTAGACCGGGTGGTACGTCTGGAAGGGAATTTGAGGGATAGAAAGGACTTTCCTCGAAAGGAATTTTGTAACCCTCGGATATGATCGACTGTACCCATCTGTCTTGAGTGAGAGAACGCCAGGCTTCTGGGTACAGTGATAGTCTTCCCCGACTGCCTCAGGAGGGACAGCGGAACAACATCTCAGGGATGCTGAAAGGGCTTGTCAGAGAGAGACTCTCTGTTTCCCTGGTTTGTGGACCCCCTCTGCCTCTAGAGTGGCATCTGTTGTTGTTACCCCCTCTGCCTCTAGGGGTAAACTGACCACGTGAATCGGTGTGACTCCTTGGGATTTATGGAACCACATTTTGCCACCCTTCTGTCCTTTGGGATAAGGTCTAGAAGGGTGGAAACGGACCCCTCTGACAGAAAGAGTTTTGCCGTCCTGCTCACACCTGGTCAGCGTATCTTTCACTTGAGGGCCAAACAGAGCTGACCCATCAAAGGGAGAGTTTGTGAAGGACGCTTAAAGGGATCTGCAAATTACATAGTCGCATCCAGGCTTGGCGTCTAAGAGCCACACCTGTACCTGCGGCTACTGCAGCTCCATCAGCAGCATATGATAAAAGCATGGAGGAGTTTGCAGTGGAGTTAAGGGTTCCTAGCTGCGAAGCAATTTTTTCCCGAGCCCCGCGGCTGTAGGATCCTGCACAACTTCACCTAGCTCCTTAAGGATATCCCTTTGGAGTCTGGTGAAGTGACAAAGATAGTTCAGCGACGCATAGCAAAGGTCGCTGAAGAAAACATCGCTTACCATATCTATCCATGGTCCTAGAGTCCTTATTAGGAGGATGGACAGTGCGGAAGGATCTGCAAGTTCCTTCTTGGTGGCAGCTGCCACCACCATGGCATCAGCGGGGACACCTTTGTAAGGAATTGCTTGTCCACGGGCAGTAATAAATTTAGAAGGCCTCCTAGGGACAGGCTCTACAGAGTCAGGAGCAGTCACGCCTTCGAGCAATAACCTGCATAAGGGGGTCGAAGGCGGAGACACCCAGGAGGTGGAGGCGAGATCCAAACGCCTCCAGGTATACCGACTCATCCTCAGAGGGATTGTTGGTGGGCCAGTTTCCCCTCTGTCTAAGGAGTTCTAGGATGTCTGAGAAGGAGACATCCTCAGAGGGGATCTTAGGGATCCCTCTGACTCATCAAAGTCAGTATCAGTGATAGACTCGGGAGTCTACGTGTTTCCTCTTACAAGTCCTCTTCATGAGGAGGATCACCCGACAAATCAGGAGAATCCTCAGAAGAGGGATATTCCCAGTGGGGAAACCTGAGGCGGAGGATCTCTGGGTCCGGAGCAAGAGAAGTGGCAGAGGTGTCAACAGGCACTATAGAGGGAGGAGCTAAGGAACAGACTGCTGGCTGAGTCCAGAGGCCAGCACACTCTTCATCACCTCGAAGGCTCCCTCCCAGGGAGGTCCGAGAGAACCCGCTCCGAAGAGCTAGGAACTCCAGGACCCACGAAAAGGAAGGCTCGAGGCAGATGTCGGGCCGAGCTCACCAAGGCCGAGGCTCCAAGGGAAGAGCGGGGTCGGACAAGGGTCGATGCCACTCACCCCTCGGAGGAACCAGGAAGCCCGGCCACGAATCCCTCTAAGGAAGGTCTCAAAGAGGAGATAGAGTAGAGGCTGAAGGAGCAGAAGGGGTATCTGTCCCTCAGCCGTAGCAGAAACTATTCCCAAAGACTCCAACTCCAAACTCTGGGGTAGAGTGAAGGAGGAACTACAATGGGGTGTGGACTAATAGTCGTCTGCTGAGACGGACTATGTAGCATTTGGGCCAGTACCTGTGACTTTAGTAGTCTACTGACCACTCTCTCCAAATCATGGTCAGAAAGCCTGGATGACCTTGAAGATCGGCTCCGATGGCTCCGCTCCGAGAGAGGCGAAGCCGGGCCGAAAGTATCGGCTCAAGGAAGGGACCTAGACCTCTTCCTCGAAGGAACCATCGGGCCGATGAAACTACTGAAACTGTCGGGCCGACAACTTATCGGCACCGACAGGTAGCTTCGATGTATCGGCTCCAGCCGAGGCCGATACAGCCATAACTGTAAGTGTCGGAGCCGATCGGAGTCGACACCGATGCCTGGGCCACATGGTGGTCGGAACGATCGGAGCCGACACGAAGTGGTCGAACCAGAGTCGGCACCGATAGCCATCGGTGCCGAAGGTTTAGGTAACCCAGAATCGGCTCCAGCGGGCCGATCTCGACTCTGAATGAGTCGGGCCGAGGCCACAGGCTTGGACACAGAAGCCTGGGCCTTGGAAGACTTAGAAGTCTTAGATGGGGCCGACTTGGCCGGAGGCCCTCCGGAAAAGGCCCCTCAAAATCAATTTATTTCTTCTTTCCTGCAGGACTCTCTGGCTAAAAGAATGACATATAGCACAGTGGCCTCCAGTGAATCATAGCCACATAATTTTGCTTATAAGCTATGTTTCCCACTTCAGGCAGATTCTGTTCCTTTAACCAAACATGCCGTCTAACAACAGAACCAGTAACAGCAGCCCTGCACGAGGCCTCCAGTGAATCATAGCCACATTGCAAAGTATGTTTTCCCACTTGTTCAGCTGCATGCAAGAAATCCTGCAAATCTTTGTTCTCAGAACAGTCAGAATTTGACATTTTTTGTTTTAACAAAGATATTAAGTATTGCTGATATTTGAGAATATGAAATTAACAATTTAAAGCCCTTACAGCCAAGGTAGCAGAAGTGTAACCTTTTTCCCCCCATCTGTCCAAACTCTAGAATCTCTGAGGGGATAGGGTTTTTGGCAGAAGCAGCCTTGACCCCTTTGGGACCCTGTGAGATAGTTTCTGGGTCAGCAGCAGGGTTCTTGTAAAGAAATTTATGGGAGTCTGGGACTCTGTAGTATCTGTCCGGCTTAACAGGGGCAGGAGGTACAGAGTCTGGAGACAGGCCGGACTCTGAAAAAACATCATCTACTATGTCTAGAACAGGGGGAATTGCAAGAGGTCTGTGCTGAGGAAGTAAAGAAAGTCTCTAAGTCTTTTCTTAGAATCGGAATAATCCTGGCTCTCCCAATGGAAATGATCCCTCATGGTATGCAGGTTTTCCCCAAATGAATAGTCCTCAGAAAGAGAAGCTGAAGGAATAGAATCTTCAGCATCAGAATCCTCATAAGGAGGAACAGAATATCCCTGATCAAAAGAGGAATCAGAGGAAATATTAACCTGATCAGAGGAATCATATTCAGTGTCTTGCCTAGGCCTCTTATCAGGAGGGGATGGGAACCCCTGATCAAAGTAATTAGGTCTTCGGCCATTTTGAGCATCTGTTTTTTAGGCATAGAAATCTGTCCTGGAGAATGCAGTATTGTTTTCCTTGTCTTTAAAACTGTTTTAGACTTTGTCTTGGATGCTGAAGTAGGCTTTATATAAAAGTTGTGTATGTCTGAAGACACCCTCAGAGGCCGATGCCTGCTCAGTGGCTCCGGAACCATCTGAGGGATTAATTTCTGAAGGGCCAATACCTTGAGTATCCAGATGCCTAGCTGTCTCCACGTGGGAGTCGGAGGCGGCCTGTGGCTCTGAGGTAGCGGGAGTAAGGGGCTGCGAAAGTGCCTCACTGAGCACCGGCAAACCAGCGACTGGCCTAGAAGAGGCTTCATCGTCGGTTTTGGACCTCGGATGCTTGTCCTTGTCTTTATCCTTGTGTTTTTTATGAATTCCAGTCATCGGTTGTTCCGACGGCATTATGTAATTAAACCTTCGGCGAAAATAATGAAAAGCAAAATCGTACCGATGCTTAATAGTGCGTTGGTTAAATCTAGCACAAAACCGACAACTAGCAACGTGGTCAGGGCCTAGGTAAGGAATACAGTAAGAGTGGAAATCCTTATGAGGTATTTGCTTCCCACAAGAAATACAATTGTTAACTTTTTCTGACATCGGTCTGGAGCAAGAAAAAAGTTTCCCCAATGGGGTATTTAGCTTTACTGAAGACTTCGGATCTGAAATTCGATTTAGAAAATCTCAGGAGTCTGCCGACCTGCACTTGCAAATAAGAAGTTATGTACCTACCATAACGTTCCATGTTAGTTGTCTTCTCTCGCCTTCTTTCTTGCTTGATGGGTTCGGAGCCGATCCTCGGCTCCGACTCGGCACTTGCTAAGCTCGAGAGTCACTTTTACCAGCTCGAGGCAGCCCCATATCCCATGATGCAAGGCGGTAAGTACCCAGATCTCGTTTGATGACAAAGGGCAATAGCACCAAGCATAAATACTTCCCAAAGGAAGAAAGAAAGAAAGCTTACAGGATGAAAGAAGGGCCAGTTCTGAATGGTCTTCAGCATAACAATCTCTTGTAGAAAGGTCTGTCCAGGCCTGGGGGAAGGAGGGAGAATTAGAAGAAGGCAGAGAAGACAACTAACATGGAACGTTATGGTAGGTACATAACTTCTTAATGTTAAGTTGTCAATCTCGCCTTCATTCTGCTTGATGGGACCGCCCTAGCACCTCTATCCTGGGTGGCTCAACGGAACAGACTCTTGAGGACTGTAGAGCCAAAACTGGCTCTGTCCCTGGAGGCCAAGTCCAATTTGTAATGAGAAACAAAAGTATGAGGAGTGGCCCAAGTGGCCGCTGCACAAATAGTGTCTAAAGGAAGTCTAGCTTGAAAGGCTGTAGACGTAGCTAAGCTCCTAGTTGAATGTGCTTTAGGTTTTGAGCACAGCTGTTTTCCCTGAGCAGATAAATTTCAGAGATGACAGAAGAAAGCCATCTAGATAAAGTCACTTTAGAGACAGGAAGGCCTTTCCTGTTGTCCGTGATAGGAAACAAAGAGTTGATCGGATTTCCTAAATTGTTTAGTTCTGTCCAAATAATATCTGAGTTGGCGGTGGACATCAAGATAATGTAATTTTTGTTCCGATCTGTTAGAATAGTTTGGAAAAAATACAGGAGTTCAATGGATTGATTCAAATTAGTTTTGAGGCGACCTTAGGCAAAAGGTCGGATTAGTTCTCAATGATACTCTGTCCTTGTGAAAGACCAAATAGGGGGTCGAACCAAAGAGCTTGAAGTTCAGACACCCTCCTGGCGATGTAATAGCTACTAGGAATAATGTTTTCCAAGAAAGAAATTTTAGGGAGCAAGAAACAGCTGGCTCAAGGGGAAGAATCAAGGATGTCAGCACTAAATTAAGATCCCATTGAGGAGGAGGATTCCTGATTGGAGGCTTTAGCAGGAAAATTCCTTTCAAGAAGGCTTTACAAAGCCTATGGGACATGACATTGTGATCTGCGATCCCGACATGAAAGTTCGAGATAGCAGCCAGTTGAACTCTAACTGTGGAAGAAGAGGAGCCTGCATGAAAAATCTCGCTAAGAAGTCCAAAACTGCCTGAACTGGGGCAGTGAAGGGATCGATATTCTTGGCTTTAGCCCAATAAGAGAAGCGTTTCCATTTGCTTGTATAAATCCTCCTGGTAGAGGATTTTAAAGAAGCTACTATGATGTCTCTAACAGGGTTAGAGATCAAAGGAAGCCTGGCTTAGGAAGGAAGTGGAGCAACCATGCTGAGAGGTTGAGAGAAGGGATAGACCGGTGCAGCTGACCGGATTGGTGAACCAGAAGATCTGGCACTGGGTCCAGATGCCATGGCTGCACCAAAAGGTAACGATGGAGGAATGGAAACCAAATTTGTCGAGGCCAATAAGGAGCAATGAGAATCATTTTGGCTCTCAAAACAGTAGCTTTCTGGATAACCTGAGGGATTAGAGGAAAGGGAGGAAAGGCATAAAGAAGTCCCTGGGGCCAATCCTGGGTCAGAGCGCCTCTGGGGATGGCCTGACAGAGGGAAGAGAGAGAAGAAGTCTGGGCATTTGCTGTTTTGGGGAGTAGCAAAAAGATCGCAACATGGGCGACCCCATTCCAGAAAAATCTCCTCCACTATAGACTGCTTGAGAGACCACTCGTGAGGCATGAGAATAGCTCTGCTCAATCTGTCCGCTAAAATGTTGGTTTTCCCAGGATGCGTTGCTACCAGAAACCGATGAGATGAGATCGCCCATTGCCACAGTCTGAGCGCTTCTCGACACAAGGGGTAGGACTTGGTTCCGCCCTGTTTGTTGATATACCAAACTACAGACATGTTGTCTGTGTGGACTGCAATCGTCCCTACAGGAAGAGAGTCGTTGAGGGCTTGCAACGTTAAAAGCACTGCTCTCATCTCTAGGACATTTATGTGCAGGTGGTACTCGAACAGTTGCCACGTCCCATGAACCATCCTGCCCTGATAATGCCCCCCCCACCCGATCAGGGAGGCATCCGTGGTGACAGTGGCACAAAGTGTCTGCCTTGGTGAATCTGGGGAGAAGTGATCCACCAAGCAAGATGATTTTGCAAATCTGTGTCACCAGAATTTGGTGACGATTGGAAGTTGTTGGTAAGACCACTGAGTGAACAACATCCACTGAAGAAGGCATGTAGAAGCGAGCCAGGGAAGAAGAGTAATGGCCGCAGCCATGAGACCTAATACTTTTAGAACCATTCTGGCCTGTACCTTTTTGTTGGCCAGAATGATCCTGACATGACTTTGAATGTCTGAAACTCTTTGGTCTGTAAGGGTAGCTGACATCCGAACAGTGTTTAAGTTTGCGCCTATGAAAGTAATAGACTGGCAGGGCAATAAGGATGACTTTCGAAGTTGATCGAGATGCCCAAATGAGAACAAAGATTTATTGTGTAATCCCTGGCTTGAACAAGCTGATGCCTGGTGGTGGCTGACAGGAGCCAGTCGTCGAGATACGGAAACACCTGGAATCCTTGTCGTCTCAGGTGAGCCGTGACCACTGCCATACATTTGGTGAACACTCTGGGGGCTGTGGTGAGACCAAAGGGCAGGGCTCTGAACTGGAAATGACTGGACCCCAGCCGAAAGCGGAGAAATCTCCTGGAGCGTCTGTGAATTTTTATGTGATAGTACGCATCCTGAAGATCTATTGAGCACATCCAGTTGTCCTTCTGTAAGAAGGGCAGAATTGATTGAAGAGTGACCATTCGGAATCTTGTCTTCCTCACAGACTTGTTGAGTCTGCTGAGATCCAATATTGGTCTCCAGTCTCCCGTCTTTTGGGGACCAAAAGAACCTCGAGTAGATTCCGGGCTCTGAATGGTCTGTTGTAACTGGCTGAATGGCTCTTTTTTGCAGTAGTTTTGAGACTTCCAACTCTGAAATTTCCCTTAGACCGGGTGGTACGTCTGGAAGGGAATTTGAGGGATAGAAAGGACTTTCCTCGAAAGGAATTTTGTAACCCTCGGATATGATCGACTGTACCCATCTGTCTTGAGTGAGAGAACGCCAGGCTTCTGGGTACAGTGATAGTCTTCCCCCGACTGCCTCCAAGGAGGGACAGCCGGGCAACATCTCAGGGATGCTGAAAGGGCTTGTCAGAGAGAGACTCTCTGTTTCCCTGGTTTTGTGGACCCCCTCTGCCTCTAGAGCGGCGTCTGTTGTTGTTACCCCCTCTGCCTCTAGGGTTAAACTGACCACGTGAATCCGGTGTGACTCCTTGGGATTTGCGGAACCACATTTTGCCACCCTTCTGTCCTTTGGGATAAGGTCTAGAAGGGGTGGAAAACGGACCCCACGGCAGAAAGAGTTTTGCCGTCCTGCTCACACCTGGTCAACGTATCTTTCACTTGAGGGCCAAACAGAGCTGACCCATCAAAGGGAGAGTTTGTGAAGGACGCCTTAAAGGGATCTGCAAAATTACATAGTCGCATCCAGGCTTGTCTAAGAGCCACACCTGTACCTGCGGCCCTACTCGCTCCATCAGCAGCATATGATAAAAGCCGCATGGAGGAGTTTGCAGTGGAGTTAAGGGTTCCTAGCTGCGAAGCAATTTTTCCCGAGCCCCGCAGCTGTAGGATCCTGCACAACTTCACCTAGCTCCTTAAGGATATCCCTTTGGAGTCTGGTGAAGTGACAAAGATAGTTCAGCTTAACGCATAGCAAAGGTCGCTGAAGAAAACATCCGCCACCATATCTATCCATGGTCCTAGAGTCCTTATTAGGAGGATGGACAGGACGGAAGGATCTGCAAGTTCCTTCTTGGTGGCAGCTGCCACCACCATGGCATCAGCGGGACACCTTTGTAAGGAATTGCTTGTCCGACGGGCAGTAATAAATTTAGAAGGCCTCCTAGGGACAGGCTCTACAGAGTCAGGAGCAGTCCACGCCTTCGAGCAATAACCTGCATAAGGGGTCGAAGGCGGAGACACCCAGGAGGTGGAGGGCCGAGATCCAAACGCCTCAGGTATACTGACTCATCCTCAGAGGGATTGTTGGTGGGCCAGTTTCCCTCTGTCTAAGGAGTTCTAGGATGTCTGAGAAGGAGACATCCTCAGAGGGGATCTTGGGGATCCCTCTGACTCATCAAAGTCAGTATCAGTGATAGACTCGGGAGTCTACGTGTTTCCTCTTACAAGTCCTCTTCCGCGGAGGATCACCCGACAAATCAGGAGAATCCTCAGAAGAGGGGATATTCCCAGTGGGGAAACCTGAGGCGGAGGATCTCTGGGTCCGGAGCAAGAGAAGTGGCAGAGGTGTCAACAGGCACTATAGAGGGAGGAGCTAAGGGAACAGACTGCTGGCTGAGTCCAGAGGCCAGCACACTCTTCATCACCTCGAAGGCTCCCTCCCAGGGAGGTCCGAGAGAACCCGCTCAAGAGCTAGGAACTCCAGGACCCACCCGAAGGAAGGCTCCGAGGCAGATGTCGGAGCCGAGCTCACCAAGGCCGAGGCTCCAAGGGGAAGAGCGGGTCGGACAAGGGTCCGATGCCACTCACCCTCGGAGGAGACCAGGAAGCCCGGCCACCTAATCCCTCTAAGGAAGGTCTCAAAGAGGAGATAAGAGTAGAGGCAGAAGGAGCAGAAGGGGTATCTGTCCCTCAGCCGTAGCAGAAACTATTCCCAAAGACTCCAACTCCAAACTCTGGGGTAGAGTCGAAAGGAGGAACTACAATGGGGTGGACTAATAGTCGTCTGCTGAGACGGAGTATGGAGCATTTGGGCCAGTACCTGTGACTTTAGTAGTCTACAGACCACTCTCTCCAAATCATGGTCAGAAAGCCTGGATGACCTTGAAGATCGGCTCCGATGGCTCCGCGGCTCGAGAGGCGGCCGGAGCCCGAATCGGCTCCAATCAAGGAAGGACCTAGACCTCTTCCTCGAGAAAGGAACCATCGGAGCCGATGAAACTACTGAAACTGTCGGAGCCGACAACTTATCGGCACCGACAGGTAGCTGATGTATCGGCTCCAGCCGAGCCGATACAGCCATAACTGTAAGGGTCGGAGCCGATCGAGTCGACACCGATGCCTGGGCCACATGGTGGTCGGAACCCGATCGGAGCCGACACGAAGTGGTCGGTTCAGAGTCGGCACCGATAGCCATCGGTGCCAAGGTTTAGGTATCAGAATCGGCTCCAGCGAGCCGATCTCGACTCTGAATGAGTCGGAGCCGAGGCCACAGGCTTGGACACAGAAGCCTGGGCCTTGGAAGACTTAGAAGTCTTAGATGGGGCCGACTTAGCCGGAGAGCCCTCCGGCTTAAAAAGGCCCCTCAAAATCAATTTATTTCTTCTTTCCTGCAGGACTCTCTGGCTAAAAGAATGACATATAGCACAGGAGTCCTGCAGGTGAAGAGGCCCCAGACAGTACAGGCAAGAAGTGTGACCGTCTGTCAGAGACATCTTCTGACAGCACGAGTCACACTTCTTAAAGCCTGAGACCCTTTCCTTAGACATGGTACAAACAAACACAAACACACCAGTCCAAGAAATAAAATTAAATATACCAAAAGGTATTACTAACAGACACACACACACCCTAACAGGGGGGGGATGGGATGGGTTTTAGTCTGACTAAAAGTTTAGAAAAGACAGGGAAATTTTCTGTCAGAAAGGTATTAAAATTAAGTTAAAACTAATAATTTAAGGTTTTTTGAAAAAAAGGGGCTAAAATAGTAAAGTAATAATTCACTTACCAGGAGCTGGTAAAAGGAGGACCTCATCAGCGAAGCGGCAAACGAGATCTGGGTACTTACCGCCTTGCATCATGGGATATGGGGCTGCCTCGAGCTGGTAAAAGTGACTCTCGAGCTTAGCAAGTGCCGAGTCGGAGCCGAGGATCGGCTCCGAACCCATCAAGCAAGAATGAAGGCGAGATTGACAACTTAACATTTGTTTTTGCTTCGGTCACCGCGTGGCAAGAAAGACTGAAGAAAATGGCGTCGGCTGCATCTTTTATACCCCTGGCGCACTGACGTCAGGGAAGAGGCGACAGCAACCGACGCCGACCAGGACGTTGGAATTCAGGTCGACTGCGGGTAACCTGCCAGCAGATAACCTACAAGTAATGACTGCAACAGTGAAACACGATGAACATCTGACAGTTTAAAGCCCCGATTGCCAAGGTTGCAGACTTATAAACCTTCTTACCCCATCTATCCAGCTGCCTGGAGTCTCTATCAGAAGGGGTAGGATTTTTAGCAGTAGAAGCCTTAACGCCCTTGGGACCCCGAGACATGGTTTCAGGGTCAGTAGTAGGGTTTTTAAAAAGAAATTTGTGGGAGTCAGGAACCCTGTAATATCTATCTGGCTTACTAGGAGCTGAACGCAAGGAATCAGGAGCCATGCTGGATTCTGAGAAAACATCATCAACAATGTCTAGAACAGGAGGTATAGCCAAAGGCCTATGCTGAGGAAGAAGGAAATCCCTAAGCCTCTTTTTAGATTCTGAGAAATCCTGACTCTCTCAGTGAAAGTGTTCCCTTAAGGTATGCAAAGTTTCTCCAAAAGAAAAATCTTCTGGAGAAGAAGCAGAGGGGCTGGAATCTTCGATGGTATAGATAATTCATGATCAGAAGCGGAATCAAAAGAAAGGGAAACCTGATCTGATGACTCATAATCAGTGCCTTGCCTAGGCCTCTTAGCAGGAGGGGGATGGGAACCCCTGATCAAGGTAATCAAGTCCTCAGCCATTTTGATAATTTGTTTTTTAGGCATAAGGGCTTGTGCACATGGCCCAAGCGTCAGTTTGTTAGACATAGAAGTTGATTTTGGCCTAAGTTTTGAAGATGGTGTCAGTTTAATATACAAATCTTTAGGCCTGAAAACACCCTCAGAAGCCGGTGCCTGCTTAGCGACTCCAGACCCATCTAAGGTAGAGACATCCGCGGGTTCAATACTTAGAGTATCTCGTGGCATACCAGACTCGAATGGGTCCCAGTAGAGGCCTGTGAATCAAAAGTAGCGGGTATCAGGGGCTGCAAAAGTGCCTCACTGAGTATCGGCAAACCGGCGACTGGCTTAGGAGAAGCTTCGTTGTCGGTTCTGGACCTCGACAGTCTGTCTTTTTCTTTGTGTTTTTTGTGTATTCCAGTAGTCTGATTGCTAACCGACGACATTTCTAGATAGTTAAATCTTGAGCCAAAATATTTTGAAGCAAAAATATTCCGACGCTTGATAGTGCGTTGATTAAATTTAGTACAAAACCGATAGCAAGGTATGTTGTGGTCGGGGCCTAGGCAAGGAATACAGTACAAATGAAAATCCTTATGAGGTATTTGCTTCCCACAAGTAATGCAATTATTAACTTTTACTGACATTGGTAAGGAGCAGGAAAAAGTTTCCCCAACGGGGTACTTAGCTTTAGGTTGAAGACTTTGGTTCTGAAACTCGAAAACGAAAATTTCAGGAGTTGGCCAACCGGCAGTTGCAAACTGCTTTTGCTTCGGGCACCACGCGGCAAGAAAGACTGATGAAAATGGCGTCAGCTGCATGTTTTATACTCCTGACGAACTGACATCATAAAAGAAGGGACAGCAACCGACGCAGGACCCAAGACTTGGTGTTTCACTGTTGCAGTCATTACATTTGGGTAATTTGCTGGCAGGTTGCCCTCAGTCGGCCTGATTAACAAAAACATCTGCCTAAGAACTCAACTAAAAGTTATAAAAGCTGTAAATCACCTTGCACTACAACAAGTTAGTGTCAAAAACAAAATGTACCACTAGTCAGCTAACAGCTTTCAGCAATAAATACTTCACAATGACAAACTTTTTTTTATTAACTGACTGTACGTAGAGGTAGCTAAACTCTCCATGCATTACAAAGAGTTATGAATGAGTTGTCA